>NW_027476696.1:147500-155516 GCF_051020955.1 Megalopta genalis | reverse complement strand
TTAAGCATTTAGAACGATATAATGTTTAAAATAAGGGCACTTTACTCTTGACATTTTACGGTTTTTTCAATTTTCTGAAAAATCCTACCATTAGATTTTTTTAAAAATACGATATTCTTGCTTAACTAACGTTTCTACATAGGGATTAAGGATTTAGAACGACATCTAATGTCAGAAAATGGCACTTTACTCTTGACATTTTTCGGTTTTTTCAATTTTCTGGAAAATCCTATCATTAGATTTTTTTAAAAATACGATATTCTTGCTTAACTAACGTTTTTACATAGGGATTAAGCATTTAGAACGAAATCTAATGTAGGAAAATGGTACTTTACTCTTGACCGGTACGTTGGGACTTTGAAAATATTCGGGCGTTCCAATCGCTCGTCTGTTGCATCATAGCGCGTCTCGGCGCAATCGACCGATTCGCTCGACCCATTATTTTCGATTTACGGCTAAAATAAATTTTTCTCATTTTATTCAATAACATATTCTTGCTTAGATAACTTTTTTACATAGGGATTAAGCATTTAGAACGATATAATGTTTAAAATAAGGGCACTTTACTCTTGACATTTTACGGTTTTTTCAATTTTCTGAAAAATCCTACCATTAGATTTTTTTAAAAATACGATATTCTTGCTTAACTAACGTTTCTACATAGGGATTAAGCATTTAGAACGAAATCTAATGTCAGAAAATGGCACTTTACTCTTGACATTTTTCGGTTTTTTCAATTTTCTGGAAAATCCTATCATTAGATTTTTTTTAAAATACGATATTCTTGCTTAACTAACGTTTTTACATAGGGATTAAGCATTTAGAACGAAATCTAATGTAGGAAAATGGTACTTTACTCTTGACCGGTACGTTGGGACTTTGAAAATATTCGGGCGTTCCAATCGCTCGTCTGTTGCATCATAGCGCGTCTCGGCGCAATCGACCGATTCGCTCGACCCATTATTTTCGATTTACGGCTAAAATAAATTTTTCTCATTTTATTCAATAACATATTCTTGCTTAGATAACTTTTTTACATAGGGATTAAGCATTTAGAACGATATAATGTTTAAAATAAGGGCACTTTACTCTTGACATTTTACGGTTTTTTCAATTTTCTGAAAAATCCTACCATTAGATTTTTTTAAAAATACGATATTCTTGCTTAACTAACGTTTCTACATAGGGATTAAGCATTTAGAACGAAATCTAATGTCAGAAAATGGCACTTTACTCTTGACATTTTTCGGTTTTTTCAATTTTCTGGAAAATCCTATCATTAGATTTTTTTAAAAATACGATATTCTTGCTTAACTAACGTTTTTACATAGGGATTAAGCATTTAGAACGAAATCTAATGTAGGAAAATGGTACTTTACTCTTGACCGGTACGTTGGGACTTTGAAAATATTCGGGCGTTCCAATCGCTCGTCTGTTGCATCATAGCGCGTCTCGGCGCAATCGACCGATTCGCTCGACCCATTATTTTCGATTTACGGCTAAAATAAATTTTTCTCATTTTATTCAATAACATATTCTTGCTTAGATAACTTTTTTACATAGGGATTAAGCATTTAGAACGATATAATGTTTAAAATAAGGGCACTTTACTCTTGACATTTTACGGTTTTTTCAATTTTCTGAAAAATCCTACCATTAGATTTTTTTAAAAATACGATATTCTTGCTTAACTAACGTTTCTACATAGGGATTAAGCATTTAGAACGAAAACTAATGTCAGAAAATGGCACTTTACTCTTGACATTTTTCGGTTTTTTCAATTTTCTGGAAAATCCTATCATTAGATTTTTTTAAAAATACGATATTCTTGCTTAACTAACGTTTTTACAAAGGGATTAAGCATTTAGAACGAAATCTAATGTAGGAAAATGGTACTTTACTCTTGATCGGTACGTTGGGACTTTGAAAATATTCGGGCGTTCCAATCGCTCGTCTGTTGCATCATAGCGCGTCTCGGCGCAATCGACCGATTCGCTCGACCCATTATTTTCGATTTACGGCTAAAATAAATTTTTCTCATTTTATTCAATAACATATTCTTGCTTAGATAACTTTTTTACATAGGGATTAAGCATTTAGAACGATATAATGTTTAAAATAAGGGCACTTTACTCTTGACATTTTACGGTTTTTTCAATTTTCTGAAAAATCCTACCATTAGATTTTTTTAAAAATACGATATTCTTGCTTAACTAACGTTTCTACATAGGGATTAAGGATTTAGAACGACATCTAATGTCAGAAAATGGCACTTTACTCTTGACATTTTTCGGTTTTTTCAATTTTCTGGAAAATCCTATCATTAGATTTTTTTAAAAATACGATATTCTTGCTTAACTAACGTTTTTACATAGGGATTAAGCATTTAGAACGAAATCTAATGTAGGAAAATGGTACTTTACTCTTGACCGGTACGTTGGGACTTTGAAAATATTCGGGCGTTCCAATCGCTCGTCTGTTGCATCATAGCGCGTCTCGGCGCAATCGACCGATTCGCTCGACCCATTATTTTCGATTTACGGCTAAAATAAATTTTTCTCATTTTATTCAATAACATATTCTTGCTTAGATAACTTTTTTACATAGGGATTAAGCATTTAGAACGATATAATGTTTAAAATAAGGGCACTTTACTCTTGACATTTTACGGTTTTTTCAATTTTCTGAAAAATCCTACCATTAGATTTTTTTAAAAATACGATATTCTTGCTTAACTAACGTTTCTACATAGGGATTAAGCATTTAGAACGAAATCTAATGTCAGAAAATGGCACTTTACTCTTGACATTTTTCGGTTTTTTCAATTTTCTGGAAAATCCTATCATTAGATTTTTTTTAAAATACGATATTCTTGCTTAACTAACGTTTTTACATAGGGATTAAGCATTTAGAACGAAATCTAATGTAGGAAAATGGTACTTTACTCTTGATCGGTACGTTGGGACTTTGAAAATATTCGGGCGTTCCAATCGCTCGTCTGTTGCATCATAGCGCGTCTCGGCGCAATCGACCGATTCGCTCGACCCATTATTTTCGATTTACGGCTAAAATAAATTTTTCTCATTTTATTCAATAACATATTCTTGCTTAGATAACTTTTTTACATAGGGATTAAGCATTTAGAACGATATAATGTTTAAAATAAGGGCACTTTACTCTTGACATTTTACGGTTTTTTCAATTTTCTGAAAAATCCTACCATTAGATTTTTTTAAAAATACGATATTCTTGCTTAACTAACGTTTCTACATAGGGATTAAGGATTTAGAACGACATCTAATGTCAGAAAATGGCACTTTACTCTTGACATTTTTCGGTTTTTTCAATTTTCTGGAAAATCCTATCATTAGATTTTTTTAAAAATACGATATTCTTGCTTAACTAACGTTTTTACATAGGGATTAAGCATTTAGAACGAAATCTAATGTAGGAAAATGGTACTTTACTCTTGACCGGTACGTTGGGACTTTGAAAATATTCGGGCGTTCCAATCGCTCGTCTGTTGCATCATAGCGCGTCTCGGCGCAATCGACCGATTCGCTCGACCCATTATTTTCGATTTACGGCTAAAATAAATTTTTCTCATTTTATTCAATAACATATTCTTGCTTAGATAACTTTTTTACATAGGGATTAAGCATTTAGAACGATATAATGTTTAAAATAAGGGCACTTTACTCTTGACATTTTACGGTTTTTTCAATTTTCTGAAAAATCCTACCATTAGATTTTTTTAAAAATACGATATTCTTGCTTAACTAACGTTTCTACATAGGGATTAAGCATTTAGAACGAAATCTAATGTCAGAAAATGGCACTTTACTCTTGACATTTTTCGGTTTTTTCAATTTTCTGGAAAATCCTATCATTAGATTTTTTTTAAAATACGATATTCTTGCTTAACTAACGTTTTTACATAGGGATTAAGCATTTAGAACGAAATCTAATGTCGGAAAATGGTACTTTACTCTTGATCGGTACGTTGGGACTTTGAAAATATTCGGGCGTTCCAATCGCTCGTCTGTTGCATCATAGCGCGTCTCGGCGCAATCGACCGATTCGCTCGACCCATTATTTTCGATTTACGGCTAAAATAAATTTTTCTCATTTTATTCAATAACATATTCTTGCTTAGATAACTTTTTTACATAGGGATTAAGCATTTAGAACGATATAATGTTTAAAATAAGGGCACTTTACTCTTGACATTTTACGGTTTTTTCAATTTTCTGAAAAATCCTACCATTAGATTTTTTTAAAAATACGATATTCTTGCTTAACTAACGTTTCTACATAGGGATTAAGGATTTAGAACGAAATCTAATGTCAGAAAATGGCACTTTACTCTTGACATTTTTCGGTTTTTTCAATTTTCTGGAAAATCCTATCATTAGATTTTTTTAAAAATACGATATTCTTGCTTAACTAACGTTTTTACATAGGGATTAAGCATTTAGAACGAAATCTAATGTAGGAAAATGGTACTTTACTCTTGACCGGTACGTTGGGACTTTGAAAATATTCGGGCGTTCCAATCGCTCGTCTGTTGCATCATAGCGCGTCTCGGCGCAATCGACCGATTCGCTCGACCCATTATTTTCGATTTACGGCTAAAATAAATTTTTCTCATTTTATTCAATAACATATTCTTGCTTAGATAACTTTTTTACATAGGGATTAAGCATTTAGAACGATATAATGTTTAAAATAAGGGCACTTTACTCTTGACATTTTACGGTTTTTTCAATTTTCTGAAAAATCCTACCATTAGATTTTTTTAAAAATACGATATTCTTGCTTAACTAACGTTTCTACATAGGGATTAAGCATTTAGAACGAAAACTAATGTCAGAAAATGGCACTTTACTCTTGACATTTTTCGGTTTTTTCAATTTTCTGGAAAATCCTATCATTAGATTTTTTTAAAAATACGATATTCTTGCTTAACTAACGTTTTTACAAAGGGATTAAGCATTTAGAACGAAATCTAATGTAGGAAAATGGTACTTTACTCTTGATCGGTACGTTGGGACTTTGAAAATATTCGGGCGTTCCAATCGCTCGTCTGTTGCATCATAGCGCGTCTCGGCGCAATCGACCGATTCGCTCGACCCATTATTTTCGATTTACGGCTAAAATAAATTTTTCTCATTTTATTTAATAACATATTCTTGCTTAGATAACTTTTTTACATAGGGATTAAGCATTTAGAACGATATAATGTTTAAAATAAGGGCACTTTACTCTTGACATTTTACGGTTTTTTCAATTTTCTGAAAAATCCTACCATTAGATTTTTTTAAAAATACGATATTCTTGCTTAACTAACGTTTCTACATAGGGATTAAGCATTTAGAACGAAATCTAATGTCAGAAAATGGCACTTTACTCTTGACATTTTTCGGTTTTTTCAATTTTCTGGAAAATCCTATCATTAGATTTTTTTTAAAATACGATATTCTTGCTTAACTAACGTTTTTACATAGGGATTAAGCATTTAGAACGAAATCTAATGTAGGAAAATGGTACTTTACTCTTGACCGGTACGTTGGGACTTTGAAAATATTCGGGCGTTCCAATCGCTCGTCTGTTGCATCATAGCGCGTCTCGGCGCAATCGACCGATTCGCTCGACCCATTATTTTCGATTTACGGCTAAAATAAATTTTTCTCATTTTATTCAATAACATATTCTTGCTTAGATAACTTTTTTACATAGGGATTAAGCATTTAGAACGATATAATGTTTAAAATAAGGGCACTTTACTCTTGACATTTTACGGTTTTTTCAATTTTCTGAAAAATCCTATCATTAGATTTTTTTAAAAATACGATAATCTTGCTTAACTAACGTTTCTACATAGGGATTAAGCATTTAGAACGAAATCTAATGTCAGAAAATGGCACTTTACTCTTGACATTTTTCGGTTTTTTCAATTTTCTGGAAAATCCTATCATTAGATTTTTTTTAAAATACGATATTCTTGCTTAACTAACGTTTTTACATAGGGATTAAGCATTTAGAACGAAATCTAATGTAGGAAAATGGTACTTTACTCTTGACCGGTACGTTGGGACTTTGAAAATATTCGGGCGTTCCAATCGCTCGTCTGTTGCATCATAGCGCGTCTCGGCGCAATCGACCGATTCGCTCGACCCATTATTTTCGATTTACGGCTAAAATAAATTTTTCTCATTTTATTCAATAACATATTCTTGCTTAGATAACTTTTTTACATAGGGATTAAGCATTTAGAACGATATAATGTTTAAAATAAGGGCACTTTACTCTTGACATTTTACGGTTTTTTCAATTTTCTGAAAAATCCTACCATTAGATTTTTTTAAAAATACGATATTCTTGCTTAACTAACGTTTCTACATAGGGATTAAGCATTTAGAACGAAATCTAATGTCAGAAAATGGCACTTTACTCTTGACATTTTTCGGTTTTTTCAATTTTCTGGAAAATCCTATCATTAGATTTTTTTAAAAATACGATATTCTTGCTTAACTAACGTTTTTACATAGGGATTAAGCATTTAGAACGAAATCTAATGTAGGAAAATGGTACTTTACTCTTGATCGGTACGTTGGGACTTAGAAAATATTCGGCCGTACGCGGCGCGTCTCGGCGCTTCGAACAGCTCCGGTGTCCCCATTATTTTCGATTTACGGCTAAAATAAATTTTTCTAATTTTTTTCAATAACATATTCTTGCTTAAATAACTTTTTTACATAGGGATTAAGCATTTAGAACGATACATTGTTTAAAATAATGGCACTTTACTCTTGACATTTTACGGTTTTTTCAATTTTCTGAAAAATCCTATCATTAGATTTTTTTAAAAATACGATATTCTTGCTTAACTAACGTTTCTACATAGGGATTAAGCATTTAGAACGAAATCTAATGTCAGAAAATGGCACTTTACTCTTGACATTTTTCGGTTTTTTCAATTTTCTGGAAAATCCTATCATTAGATTTTTTTAAAAATACGATATTCTTGCTTAACTAACGTTTTTACATAGGGATTAAGCATTTAGAACGAAATCTAATGTAGGAAAATGGTACTTTACTCTTGATCGGTACGTTGGGACTTAGAAAATATTCGGCCGTACGCGGCGCGTCTCGGCGCTTCGAACAGCTCCGGTGTCCCCATTATTTTCGATTTACGGCTAAAATAAATTTTTCTAATTTTTTTCAATAACATATTCTTGCTTAAATAACTTTTTTACATAGGGATTAAGCATTTAGAACGATACATTGTTTAAAATAATGGCACTTTACTCTTGACATTTTACGGTTTTTTCAATTTTCTGAAAAATCCTATCATTAGATTTTTTTAAAAATACGATATTCTTGCTTAACTAACGTTTCTACATAGGGATTAAGCATTTAGAACGAAATCTAATGTCAGAAAATGGCACTTTACTCTTGACATTTTTCGGTTTTTTCAATTTTCTGGAAAATCCTATCATTAGATTTTTTTAAAAATACGATATTCTTGCTTAACTAACGTTTTTACATAGGGATTAAGCATTTAGAACGAAATCTAATGTAGGAAAATGGTACTTTACTCTTGATCGGTACGTTGGGACTTAGAAAATATTCGGCCGTACGCGGCGCGTCTCGGCGCTTCGAACAGCTCCGGTGTCCCCATTATTTTCGATTTACGGCTAAAATAAATTTTTCTAATTTTTTTCGATTACATATTCTTGCTTAAATAACTTTTTTACATAGGGATTAAGCATTTAGAACGACATGTTGTTTAAAATAATGGTACTTTACTCTTGTGATTTTTCGGTTTTTTTTGATTATTTTGAAAAATAAATTTTTGTAATTTTTTTAAATGCGATATTCGTGATCAGTGAACGATTTCACATATGGATTAAGCATTTAGAATCGTGCGGACGCGTTATTAAAAAAGTTTACTCGATGCGATGGGACTTTAAAAAGTTTGTGAAAATTTTCATATTGGGAAAAAATGTGTAA
>NW_027476696.1:135000-140000 GCF_051020955.1 Megalopta genalis | reverse complement strand
CGCTGAAGCGTCGCGCCTATACTCCACCGTCAGTGGTATGTGTGAAGCGGGGCAATTTATTGTCCTCTATGAAGCTCTGACGAGTAGGAGGGTCGCGACGGTGTGCGCAGAAGGGTCTGGGCGTGAGCCTGCCTGGAGCCGCCGTCGGCGCAGATCTTGGTGGTAGTAGCAAATACTCCAGCGAGGCCCTGGAGGACTGACGTGGAGAAGGGTTTCGTGTGAACAGCCGTTGCACACGAGTCAGTCGATCCTAAGCCCTAAGAGAAATCCTATGTAGATGAGGTGTCCTAAGACGTTAAACACTTGTAAAAAAAACGCAGCTATTTTATTATTTTTTTTATTATTATATAAATCGCAGCATATTTTGTTATTATATACATGCACAAAAAACACCCATTGGGCGAAAGGGAATCCGGTTTCTATTCCGGAACCCGGCAGCGGAACCGCATACCATTCGGGCCCTCGTAAGAGTGTTCGTCGGGGTAACCCAAAATGACCTGGAGACGCCGTCGGGAGATCCGGGGAGAGTTTTCTTTTCTGTATAAGCGTTCGAGTTCCCTGGAAACCTCTAGCAGGGAGATAGGGTTTGGAACGCGAAGAGCACCGCAGTTGCGGCGGTGTCCGGATCATCCCCTCGGACCTTGAAAATCCAGGAGAGGGCCACGTGGAGGTGTCGCGCCGGTTCGTACCCATATCCGCAGCAGGTCTCCAAGGTAAAGAGCCTCTAGTCGATAGATTAATGTAGGTAAGGGAAGTCGGCAAATTGGATCCGTAACTTCGGGATAAGGATTGGCTCTGAGGAGCGGGGCGTGTCGGGCTTGGTCGGGAAGCGGGTCTGGCTGACGTGCCGGGCCTGGGCGAGGTGAACGGCTCTCGTGGCTGGGATCCGAGCTCGGTCCCGTGCCTTGGCCTCCCGCGGATCTTCCTTGCTGCGAGGCTTCCGTGGCGTTTCCCATCGGTGCGGTCGTCCTCTTCGGCCGCCATTCAACGCTCAGCTCAGAACTGGCACGGACTAGGGGAATCCGACTGTCTAATTAAAACAAAGCATTGCGATGGCCCCCACGGGTGTTGACGCAATGTGATTTCTGCCCAGTGCTCTGAATGTCAACGTGAAGAAATTCAAAAAAGCGCGGGTAAACGGCGGGAGTAACTATGACTCTCTTAAGGTAGCCAAATGCCTCGTCATCTAATTAGTGACGCGCATGAATGGATTAACGAGATTCCCATCTGTCCCTATCTACTGGCGGTGGCGGTCTGTGGCCACCCAGGGTTGAGAGGCGACCCCCGAACTAGTCCTCGCGTAGGTTGTTGCTACTACCGAGTCGATGGATGCGTCGACGATGAAGGCATTTTAGACCGTCAGTGCGTCGTACATGTAGTACTTCGCATAATGGCGAGGCCCGAGATTAAGCATGCGGGCTGTGGCGTGTTCATGTACAGCATTGAATATGCTGTACTACTCCTTAGCGGGGGACTGTTGTCACTTGTGGCTGCAGTCCCCCGCGTCACGTTATGCGGTTTTTCTGGTCTAACTGGAATGCCGCATTTTCGTTGTCTGAACACGCCACGAAGCAACACGCCGTCGGATTGAATGTTGCTGCTGAGTCGATAGGTGCATCGGCGATGAAGGCACTCGAGAGACCGTCAGTGCGTTGTACATGTAGTGCTTCGCATAATGACGAGGCCCGTGATTAAGCAAGCGGGCTGTGGCGTGTTCTTGTGCAGTATTGAACATGCTGCACTACTCCCATCCGGGGGACTGTTGTCACTTGTGGCTTCAGTCCCCCGCGTTACGTTATGCGGTTTTTCTGGTCTGACTGGAATGCCGCATTTTCGTTATCTGAACACGCCACAAAGCAACACGCCGACGGAGTGAATGCTGCCGAGTTGACGGATGCATCAGATGCATCGGCGATGAGGGTATTTTGAGACCGCCAGTGCGTTGTACATGTAGTACTTCGCATAATGGCGAGGCCCTTGAACTAAGCATACGGGCTGTGGCGTGTTCATGTACAGCATTGAATATGCTGTACTACTCCCTACCGGGGGACTGTTGTCACTTGTGGCTGCAGTCCCCCGCGTCACGTTGTGCGGTTTTTCTGGTCTGACCGGAATGCCGCATTTTCGTTGTCTGAGCGCGCCACGTAGCAACATGCCGCTGGATCTAGAAATCGGGATGCAACCAATCACCTGGGCAACCCAGGCCGCAAGGGGCAAACGTGCCCTAGCCACACTTGAGCCTCCACGAAAAAGGTACCGCTGGATAGCTCGTGTTCTCAAAACGCAGCGAACCGAACGAAGTGTGGTGGAGAGGAAGAGGCAGCCTCTCCGACTGCTGTCTCCCGCGTGTTTGCCGTGCGTGGCGACCCTTGTCGTCGGAAAAGAGGATCCTGGGATCTGAGGGGGCCCTCTCCTGCGGGTGAGACGTCCCCAACACGTACCTTTGGCCTCTGCTTCGGCTAGATGGGAGGCTGGACGAGAAAAGCAGCCCTGGTCCAGTCAATCGGCTTGGAACGACCATACGCTTCGGCGAGTGGGTTCTGACGGGCGAGGACGCGGGCTGGGTTGAGCAATCGGCCCAGTCAGCAGACTATGTCCGGTGCGTAGCCCTAACCCAGCCTGATGGCGGGTTCCAAAATGTGTGGGTCGGTGGTGGCCGGGGAGCGTACCGGATGAAGGCAAAGATCTAACTATGGGATCTAAATTGAAAGTACAAATTGAACGTTCGAAGTCGGCGGGTCCAGCTCCTACTCGGAGTGAAGCCGTCGCCACAGACGCGGAAGCTACAGCAGCAGCTGTTAGCCCTCCTGCGTCTGCGAAAAAGACAAGGTCCGGGAAGGTGCTGAACATCGCCAATCCTCGTGTGACCTTGGAGAGATGCGTGACACCCACGCGAGCGGTCTCGGTGAAAACTGAGGCCACGGTAGAAGGCGCGCCGGACACCGGTAACGTGGGGACAGCGCCCAAGTCGGGGGACTCCCCCAGCCGCAAGGCTGGGAAGGAGAAACCCAGAAAAATCGAACCAGTCAAAGACACGCTCGTGAAGGTGCAACCGGCACCCGTGCGTGTCGAAGACCCCGAAGGTGGCGGTTGGAAAACCGTCACCAAAAAGTCGAAGCGTGCCAAGCCAGTCGCACCTACTGGCAAGGCCGCAGCAAACCAGGCCAGGAAATCGAAGGGGACGGTTTCCGGGCACAAGGTACGGCCTCTCGATCTCGTGAGAGACGAAGCCTTCAGGCGAGTATCGGAGATACGGACCTTTTGCTTTCGACCCGAGTCGAAAGTCAACAAGGAGTCCGGGTCGAAGATACTAGCAGAAGTCGGAGCACTCAACGAGTTGGTCCAGGAGCTGATTCAACGAAACAGCTTCGTCGAAGGGCAACTCGCCGCGGTCAGGGCGGACCTAAAAGCGCGTCCTGCCGTAATGAGTGCGGCGCGACCTGGGCCGTCCAAGGGAACCCTCCCGAAGACGGTCTCCAATGCCGCGCAGTTGACCTACGCCCAAGTGGCAAAGGTCAACCAGTCAGCGACTCCGGAGGCGAGAAGACCACCGACACAATACGTGGTGCGTATCTTCCCGCCAAAGGATAAAGGACAGAACAGCGATGCTACTAAGAGAGCTGTTCTGTCGATCGTAAAACCTGCGAAGGAGGCGATCCGTGTCAGATCGGTTCGACGCATCCACTCCGGTGGCATCGTCGTCGAAACCGATCGCAAGGAGGACCTAAAAGCCTTCGTAGGCAATAAGAAGCTGGCGAGTGCGGGACTGTCCGTCTCCTTGCCCAGCAAACGGGACCCCGAGGTCCTGATTTATGACATTCCGAAAGGGATGGGCAAGGAGGAAATTGCCTCCAGTCTTTGGAGGCAAAACCTCTCTGAGGCGTCCCAGAAGGATGTGCCTTCGGGTGTTCGGGTCAGTCGCATGGCTGGCAAGACCCCGGAGACAGCCAACTGGGTAGTGGCCGTCAGTCCGCAGATTCGTCGGCGGCTGGCGCAGAGAGGGGACCGGGTGTACCTCGGGTGGAGTTCCTGTCGTGTGCGGGACTTCATACAGGTCACCCGATGCTATAAGTGCCAGCGCTTCGGGCACACGGCGAAGCGCTGCAAATTCAAAGAGGATGTCTGCGGACATTGTGCCGAAAAAGGGCACGGCTATGCCCTCTGTAACAGGAAGAGCAAGCCTCCGGTCTGCTCCAACTGTAAAGACAGAGGGCGACCATTTGAACACAAGTCGCGAGACCCGGCCTGCGCCTCCTATCAGGAAGCGCTGGTTTTGGAGATGTCTCGCGTTAGACAAGAATAATTTGAATTGAATGGATAGTACAAACGACCGGCGACGCTCGAGAGTCATACGGGTCATGCAGCATAACATGCAGCGGGCCCGAAACGTGACCGACGAAGTCCGGACTGAGATGCATAGGCGAGGGGTAGATGTGTTGCTTGCACAAGAGCCATATAGCTGGCGGGGTACTGTGCCCGGGCTAGGCTTGAGAACGAGGCTGATCACGGCAGGCGAACCGGTGATGGCTGCAATAGCGGTCAGAAACCCGGATCTAACCGTGGTCAAAGTCTCTAACTTGTGCGACACGCATTTGTCCTGTGTCAGCATCTCGGGTTCGTTTGGGAGCTTCTTCCTGATCAGCCAGTACTTTCAATGCTCCGATGACGTTGAATCAGGTCTGGCGCGGTTGGAGAGAGCTCTTTCCGCACTTAAGCATAACCGAGTCATTATCTCTGCCGACGTTAACGCGAAATCAGCCCAGTGGGGCAGCGCGGAGACGGACGTGAGAGGCCGTAAACTCGAAGAGTTTATCGTGAGCCATGGCTTGGTTGTCTTGAACGAGGCTGGAAACGCTCCGACGTTTTCCAGCCCTAGTGGACAGTCATACATCGACGTCACACTATCGACACCTGATATTTGCGACAAGGTGCGAGGTTGGAAGGTCCGCGAGGACCTGACGACCAGCGACCACCGAGTCATAGAGTTTTCTTTGAGTTTT
>NW_027476696.1:117500-130000 GCF_051020955.1 Megalopta genalis | reverse complement strand
AATACGCCGCTGGTACGAACCAATACGCCGCTGGAAAAAAAGCAATACGCCGCTGGAAAAAAAGCAATACGCCGCTGGTACGAACCAATACGCCGCTGGAAAAAAAAGCAATACGCCGCTGGTACGAAGCAATACGCCGCTGGTAAAAAAGCAATACGCCGCTGGTACGAAGCAATACGCCGCTGGTACTTTGTAATAAGAATTACATTATAAGATAGAAAGCACTACGCCGCTGGACATAAAATCTCCATTATCCGAACGAAAGTAACACGCCGCTGGTACTTTATTTTATTATAATAATTTAATTATAAGACAGAAACCGCTGATACTTGGTTGTAAAATCTCCATTATCCGAACGAAAGTAACACGCCGCTGGTACTTTATTTTATTATAATAATTTAATTATAAGACAGAAACCGCTGGTACTTGGTTGTAAAATCTCCATTATCCGAACGAAAGCAATACGCCGTTGGTACTTGGTTATAAAATTTTCATTACAAGATAGAAAGCAATATGCCGCTGGTTATATTAATGTAATCTTATGGAAAGCATTACGCCGCTGGAACTTTGACCATTGCAATAATCGATCGGAAGCTATACACAGCAAGGAATACGAATATTATACCAAGAGATCGAAAACAATACGCTGTTCGGACGTTTTGACTAGCTGTCGCACAGTGCAGACGCGTCGACCCGTCGCTCCGCATTTCGAGCGCAATTTCAGTGGTTTTTCAGTTCAGAAAATTACAGAGAGTGTTTGGTTGTGTTGCAGGAGTCAAACTGAATGATTTGATGCATAAAGTTTAATTAAACTCCCATTAGTTTGCCGGGAAACATCGATTATTCCGATCTAGAAAGAGACAGAGACAGTCGATCCGCGTTATGTTAAATATCTCCAGGTTACCGATTCCACAAAATTATAAAAAGTATACGGCTGTGTAGCGGGGATCAAAACGAGTAATTTCATGTATAAAGTTTAAATAATCTCCCAATAGTTTGCCGGGAAACATCGATAATTCCGATCTAGAAAGAGACAGAGACAGTCGATCCGCGTTATGTTAAATATCTCAAGGTTACCGATTCCACAAAATTATAAAAAGTATACGGCTGTGTAGCGGGGACCAAAACGAGTAATTTCATGTATAAAGTTTAATTAATCTCCCAATAGTTTGCCGGGAAACATCGATTATTCCGATCTAGAAAGAGACAGAGACAGTCGATCCGCGTTATGTTAAATATCTCCAGGTTACCGATTCCACAAAATTATAAAAAGTATACGGCTGTGTAGCGGGGATCAAAACGAGTAATTTCATGTATAAAGTTTAAATAATCTCCCAATAGTTTGCCGGGAAACATCGATAATTCCGATCTAGAAAGAGACAGAGACAGTCGATCCGCGTTATGTTAAATATCTCAAGGTTACCGATTCCACAAAATTATAAAAAGTATACGGCTGTGTAGCGGGGATCAAAACGAGTAATTTCATGTATAAAGTTTAAATAATCTCCCAATAGTTTGCCGGGAAACATCGATAATTCCGATCTAGAAAGAGACAGAGACAGTCGATCCGCGTTATGTTAAATATCTCAAGGTTACCGATTCCACAAAATTATAAAAAGTATACGGCTGTGTAGCGGGGATCAAAACGAGTAATTTCGTGTATAAAGTTTAATTAATCTCCGAATAGTTTTCCGGGAAACATCGATTATTCCGATCTAGAAAGAGACAGAGACAGTCGATCCGCGTTATGTTAAATATTTCAAGGTTCCCGATTCCACAAAATTATAAAAAGTATACGGCTGTGTAGCGGGGATCAAAACGAGTAATTTCGTGTATAAAGTTTAATTAATATCCCATTACTTTGCCGGGAAACATCAATACTTCGATCGCGCGAGAGAGACAGAGAAACGAACAGTCTTTTTTTCGATTTACGGCTAAAATAAATTTTTCTCATTTTATTCAATAACATATTCTTGCTTAGATAACTTTTTTACATAGGGATTAAGCATTTAGAACGATATAATGTTTAAAATAAGGGCACTTTACTCTTGACATTTTACGGTTTTTTCAATTTTCTGAAAAATCCTACCATTAGATTTTTTTAAAAATACGATATTCTTGCTTAACTAACGTTTCTACATAGGGATTAAGCATTTAGAACGAAATCTAATGTCAGAAAATGGCACTTTACTCTTGACATTTTTCGGTTTTTTCAATTTTCTGGAAAATCCTATCATTAGATTTTTTTAAAAATACGATATTCTTGCTTAACTAACGTTTTTACATAGGGATTAAGCATTTAGAACGAAATCTAATGTAGGAAAATGGTACTTTACTCTTGACCGGTACGTTGGGACTTTGAAAATATTCGGGCGTTCCAATCGCTCGTCTGTTGCATCATAGCGCGTCTCGGCGCAATCGACCGATTCGCTCGACCCATTATTTTCGATTTACGGCTAAAATAAATTTTTCTCATTTTATTCAATAACATATTCTTGCTTAGATAACTTTTTTACATAGGGATTAAGCATTTAGAACGATATAATGTTTAAAATAAGGGCACTTTACTCTTGACATTTTACGGTTTTTTCAATTTTCTGAAAAATCCTACCATTAGATTTTTTTAAAAATACGATATTCTTGCTTAACTAACGTTTCTACATAGGGATTAAGCATTTAGAACGAAATCTAATGTCAGAAAATGGCACTTTACTCTTGACATTTTTCGGTTTTTTCAATTTTCTGGAAAATCCTATCATTAGATTTTTTTTAAAATACGATATTCTTGCTTAACTAACGTTTTTACATAGGGATTAAGCATTTAGAACGAAATCTAATGTAGGAAAATGGTACTTTACTCTTGATCGGTACGTTGGGACTTTGAAAATATTCGGGCGTTCCAATCGCTCGTCTGTTGCATCATAGCGCGTCTCGGCGCAATCGACCGATTCGCTCGACCCATTATTTTCGATTTACGGCTAAAATAAATTTTTCTCATTTTATTCAATAACATATTCTTGCTTAGATAACTTTTTTACATAGGGATTAAGCATTTAGAACGATATAATGTTTAAAATAAGGGCACTTTACTCTTGACATTTTTCGGTTTTTTCAATTTTCTGGAAAATCCTATCATTAGATTTTTTTAAAAATACGATATTCTTGCTTAACTAACGTTTTTACAAAGGGATTAAGCATTTAGAACGAAATCTAATGTAGGAAAATGGTACTTTACTCTTGATCGGTACGTTGGGACTTTGAAAATATTCGGGCGTTCCAATCGCTCGTCTGTTGCATCATAGCGCGTCTCGGCGCAATCGACCGATTCGCTCGACCCATTATTTTCGATTTACGGCTAAAATAAATTTTTCTCATTTTATTCAATAACATATTCTTGCTTAGATAACTTTTTTACATAGGGATTAAGCATTTAGAACGATATAATGTTTAAAATAAGGGCACTTTACTCTTGACATTTTACGGTTTTTTCAATTTTCTGAAAAATCCTACCATTAGATTTTTTTAAAAATACGATATTCTTGCTTAACTAACGTTTCTACATAGGGATTAAGCATTTAGAACGAAATCTAATGTCAGAAAATGGCACTTTACTCTTGACATTTTTCGGTTTTTTCAATTTTCTGGAAAATCCTATCATTAGATTTTTTTTAAAATACGATATTCTTGCTTAACTAACGTTTTTACATAGGGATTAAGCATTTAGAACGAAATCTAATGTAGGAAAATGGTACTTTACTCTTGATCGGTACGTTGGGACTTTGAAAATATTCGGGCGTTCCAATCGCTCGTCTGTTGCATCATAGCGCGTCTCGGCGCAATCGACCGATTCGCTCGACCCATTATTTTCGATTTACGGCTAAAATAAATTTTTCTCATTTTATTCAATAACATATTCTTGCTTAGATAACTTTTTTACATAGGGATTAAGCATTTAGAACGATATAATGTTTAAAATAAGGGCACTTTACTCTTGACATTTTACGGTTTTTTCAATTTTCTGAAAAATCCTACCATTAGATTTTTTTAAAAATACGATATTCTTGCTTAACTAACGTTTCTACATAGGGATTAAGGATTTAGAACGAAATCTAATGTCAGAAAATGGCACTTTACTCTTGACATTTTTCGGTTTTTTCAATTTTCTGGAAAATCCTATCATTAGATTTTTTTAAAAATACGATATTCTTGCTTAACTAACGTTTTTACATAGGGATTAAGCATTTAGAACGAAATCTAATGTAGGAAAATGGTACTTTACTCTTGACCGGTACGTTGGGACTTTGAAAATATTCGGGCGTTCCAATCGCTCGTCTGTTGCATCATAGCGCGTCTCGGCGCAATCGACCGATTCGCTCGACCCATTATTTTCGATTTACGGCTAAAATAAATTTTTCTCATTTTATTCAATAACATATTCTTGCTTAGATAACTTTTTTACATAGGGATTAAGCATTTAGAACGATATAATGTTTAAAATAAGGGCACTTTACTCTTGACATTTTACGGTTTTTTCAATTTTCTGAAAAATCCTATCATTAGATTTTTTTAAAAATACGATAATCTTGCTTAACTAACGTTTCTACATAGGGATTAAGCATTTAGAACGAAATCTAATGTCAGAAAATGGCACTTTACTCTTGACATTTTTCGGTTTTTTCAATTTTCTGGAAAATCCTATCATTAGATTTTTTTTAAAATACGATATTCTTGCTTAACTAACGTTTTTACATAGGGATTAAGCATTTAGAACGAAATCTAATGTAGGAAAATGGTACTTTACTCTTGACCGGTACGTTGGGACTTTGAAAATATTCGGGCGTTCCAATCGCTCGTCTGTTGCATCATAGCGCGTCTCGGCGCAATCGACCGATTCGCTCGACCCATTATTTTCGATTTACGGCTAAAATAAATTTTTCTCATTTTATTCAATAACATATTCTTGCTTAGATAACTTTTTTACATAGGGATTAAGCATTTAGAACGATATAATGTTTAAAATAAGGGCACTTTACTCTTGACATTTTACGGTTTTTTCAATTTTCTGAAAAATCCTACCATTAGATTTTTTTAAAAATACGATATTCTTGCTTAACTAACGTTTCTACATAGGGATTAAGCATTTAGAACGAAATCTAATGTCAGAAAATGGCACTTTACTCTTGACATTTTTCGGTTTTTTCAATTTTCTGGAAAATCCTATCATTAGATTTTTTTAAAAATACGATATTCTTGCTTAACTAACGTTTCTACATAGGGATTAAGCATTTAGAACGAAATCTAATGTCAGAAAATGGCACTTTACTCTTGACATTTTTCGGTTTTTTCAATTTTCTGGAAAATCCTATCATTAGATTTTTTTTAAAATACGATATTCTTGCTTAACTAACGTTTTTACATAGGGATTAAGCATTTAGAACGAAATCTAATGTAGGAAAATGGTACTTTACTCTTGATCGGTACGTTGGGACTTTGAAAATATTCGGGCGTTCCAATCGCTCGTCTGTTGCATCATAGCGCGTCTCGGCGCAATCGACCGATTCGCTCGACCCATTATTTTCGATTTACGGCTAAAATAAATTTTTCTCATTTTATTCAATAACATATTCTTGCTTAGATAACTTTTTTACATAGGGATTAAGCATTTAGAACGATATAATGTTTAAAATAAGGGCACTTTACTCTTGACATTTTACGGTTTTTTCAATTTTCTGAAAAATCCTACCATTAGATTTTTTTAAAAATACGATATTCTTGCTTAACTAACGTTTCTACATAGGGATTAAGGATTTAGAACGACATCTAATGTCAGAAAATGGCACTTTACTCTTGACATTTTTCGGTTTTTTCAATTTTCTGGAAAATCCTATCATTAGATTTTTTTAAAAATACGATATTCTTGCTTAACTAACGTTTTTACATAGGGATTAAGCATTTAGAACGAAATCTAATGTAGGAAAATGGTACTTTACTCTTGACCGGTACGTTGGGACTTTGAAAATATTCGGGCGTTCCAATCGCTCGTCTGTTGCATCATAGCGCGTCTCGGCGCAATCGACCGATTCGCTCGACCCATTATTTTCGATTTACGGCTAAAATAAATTTTTCTCATTTTATTCAATAACATATTCTTGCTTAGATAACTTTTTTACATAGGGATTAAGCATTTAGAACGATATAATGTTTAAAATAAGGGCACTTTACTCTTGACATTTTACGGTTTTTTCAATTTTCTGAAAAATCCTACCATTAGATTTTTTTAAAAATACGATATTCTTGCTTAACTAACGTTTCTACATAGGGATTAAGCATTTAGAACGAAATCTAATGTCAGAAAATGGCACTTTACTCTTGACATTTTTCGGTTTTTTCAATTTTCTGGAAAATCCTATCATTAGATTTTTTTTAAAATACGATATTCTTGCTTAACTAACGTTTTTACATAGGGATTAAGCATTTAGAACGAAATCTAATGTAGGAAAATGGTACTTTACTCTTGATCGGTACGTTGGGACTTTGAAAATATTCGGGCGTTCCAATCGCTCGTCTGTTGCATCATAGCGCGTCTCGGCGCAATCGACCGATTCGCTCGACCCATTATTTTCGATTTACGGCTAAAATAAATTTTTCTCATTTTATTCAATAACATATTCTTGCTTAGATAACTTTTTTACATAGGGATTAAGCATTTAGAACGATATAATGTTTAAAATAAGGGCACTTTACTCTTGACATTTTACGGTTTTTTCAATTTTCTGAAAAATCCTACCATTAGATTTTTTTAAAAATACGATATTCTTGCTTAACTAACGTTTCTACATAGGGATTAAGGATTTAGAACGACATCTAATGTCAGAAAATGGCACTTTACTCTTGACATTTTTCGGTTTTTTCAATTTTCTGGAAAATCCTATCATTAGATTTTTTTAAAAATACGATATTCTTGCTTAACTAACGTTTTTACATAGGGATTAAGCATTTAGAACGAAATCTAATGTAGGAAAATGGTACTTTACTCTTGACCGGTACGTTGGGACTTTGAAAATATTCGGGCGTTCCAATCGCTCGTCTGTTGCATCATAGCGCGTCTCGGCGCAATCGACCGATTCGCTCGACCCATTATTTTCGATTTACGGCTAAAATAAATTTTTCTCATTTTATTCAATAACATATTCTTGCTTAGATAACTTTTTTACATAGGGATTAAGCATTTAGAACGATATAATGTTTAAAATAAGGGCACTTTACTCTTGACATTTTACGGTTTTTTCAATTTTCTGAAAAATCCTACCATTAGATTTTTTTAAAAATACGATATTCTTGCTTAACTAACGTTTCTACATAGGGATTAAGCATTTAGAACGAAATCTAATGTCAGAAAATGGCACTTTACTCTTGACATTTTTCGGTTTTTTCAATTTTCTGGAAAATCCTATCATTAGATTTTTTTTAAAATACGATATTCTTGCTTAACTAACGTTTTTACATAGGGATTAAGCATTTAGAACGAAATCTAATGTAGGAAAATGGTACTTTACTCTTGATCGGTACGTTGGGACTTTGAAAATATTCGGGCGTTCCAATCGCTCGTCTGTTGCATCATAGCGCGTCTCGGCGCAATCGACCGATTCGCTCGACCCATTATTTTCGATTTACGGCTAAAATAAATTTTTCTCATTTTATTCAATAACATATTCTTGCTTAGATAACTTTTTTACATAGGGATTAAGCATTTAGAACGATATAATGTTTAAAATAAGGGCACTTTACTCTTGACATTTTACGGTTTTTTCAATTTTCTGAAAAATCCTACCATTAGATTTTTTTAAAAATACGATATTCTTGCTTAACTAACGTTTCTACATAGGGATTAAGGATTTAGAACGACATCTAATGTCAGAAAATGGCACTTTACTCTTGACATTTTTCGGTTTTTTCAATTTTCTGGAAAATCCTATCATTAGATTTTTTTAAAAATACGATATTCTTGCTTAACTAACGTTTTTACATAGGGATTAAGCATTTAGAACGAAATCTAATGTAGGAAAATGGTACTTTACTCTTGACCGGTACGTTGGGACTTTGAAAATATTCGGGCGTTCCAATCGCTCGTCTGTTGCATCATAGCGCGTCTCGGCGCAATCGACCGATTCGCTCGACCCATTATTTTCGATTTACGGCTAAAATAAATTTTTCTCATTTTATTCAATAACATATTCTTGCTTAGATAACTTTTTTACATAGGGATTAAGCATTTAGAACGATATAATGTTTAAAATAAGGGCACTTTACTCTTGACATTTTACGGTTTTTTCAATTTTCTGAAAAATCCTACCATTAGATTTTTTTAAAAATACGATATTCTTGCTTAACTAACGTTTCTACATAGGGATTAAGCATTTAGAACGAAATCTAATGTCAGAAAATGGCACTTTACTCTTGACATTTTTCGGTTTTTTCAATTTTCTGGAAAATCCTATCATTAGATTTTTTTTAAAATACGATATTCTTGCTTAACTAACGTTTTTACATAGGGATTAAGCATTTAGAACGAAATCTAATGTAGGAAAATGGTACTTTACTCTTGATCGGTACGTTGGGACTTTGAAAATATTCGGGCGTTCCAATCGCTCGTCTGTTGCATCATAGCGCGTCTCGGCGCAATCGACCGATTCGCTCGACCCATTATTTTCGATTTACGGCTAAAATAAATTTTTCTCATTTTATTCAATAACATATTCTTGCTTAGATAACTTTTTTACATAGGGATTAAGCATTTAGAACGATATAATGTTTAAAATAAGGGCACTTTACTCTTGACATTTTACGGTTTTTTCAATTTTCTGAAAAATCCTACCATTAGATTTTTTTAAAAATACGATATTCTTGCTTAACTAACGTTTCTACATAGGGATTAAGGATTTAGAACGAAATCTAATGTCAGAAAATGGCACTTTACTCTTGACATTTTTCGGTTTTTTCAATTTTCTGGAAAATCCTATCATTAGATTTTTTTAAAAATACGATATTCTTGCTTAACTAACGTTTTTACATAGGGATTAAGCATTTAGAACGAAATCTAATGTAGGAAAATGGTACTTTACTCTTGACCGGTACGTTGGGACTTTGAAAATATTCGGGCGTTCCAATCGCTCGTCTGTTGCATCATAGCGCGTCTCGGCGCAATCGACCGATTCGCTCGACCCATTATTTTCGATTTACGGCTAAAATAAATTTTTCTCATTTTATTCAATAACATATTCTTGCTTAGATAACTTTTTTACATAGGGATTAAGCATTTAGAACGATATAATGTTTAAAATAAGGGCACTTTACTCTTGACATTTTACGGTTTTTTCAATTTTCTGAAAAATCCTACCATTAGATTTTTTTAAAAATACGATATTCTTGCTTAACTAACGTTTCTACATAGGGATTAAGCATTTAGAACGAAAACTAATGTCAGAAAATGGCACTTTACTCTTGACATTTTTCGGTTTTTTCAATTTTCTGGAAAATCCTATCATTAGATTTTTTTAAAAATACGATATTCTTGCTTAACTAACGTTTTTACAAAGGGATTAAGCATTTAGAACGAAATCTAATGTAGGAAAATGGTACTTTACTCTTGATCGGTACGTTGGGACTTTGAAAATATTCGGGCGTTCCAATCGCTCGTCTGTTGCATCATAGCGCGTCTCGGCGCAATCGACCGATTCGCTCGACCCATTATTTTCGATTTACGGCTAAAATAAATTTTTCTCATTTTATTCAATAACATATTCTTGCTTAGATAACTTTTTTACATAGGGATTAAGCATTTAGAACGATATAATGTTTAAAATAAGGGCACTTTACTCTTGACATTTTACGGTTTTTTCAATTTTCTGAAAAATCCTACCATTAGATTTTTTTAAAAATACGATATTCTTGCTTAACTAACGTTTCTACATAGGGATTAAGCATTTAGAACGAAATCTAATGTCAGAAAATGGCACTTTACTCTTGACATTTTTCGGTTTTTTCAATTTTCTGGAAAATCCTATCATTAGATTTTTTTTAAAATACGATATTCTTGCTTAACTAACGTTTTTACATAGGGATTAAGCATTTAGAACGAAATCTAATGTAGGAAAATGGTACTTTACTCTTGACCGGTACGTTGGGACTTTGAAAATATTCGGGCGTTCCAATCGCTCGTCTGTTGCATCATAGCGCGTCTCGGCGCAATCGACCGATTCGCTCGACCCATTATTTTCGATTTACGGCTAAAATAAATTTTTCTCATTTTATTCAATAACATATTCTTGCTTAGATAACTTTTTTACATAGGGATTAAGCATTTAGAACGATATAATGTTTAAAATAAGGGCACTTTACTCTTGACATTTTACGGTTTTTTCAATTTTCTGAAAAATCCTATCATTAGATTTTTTTAAAAATACGATAATCTTGCTTAACTAACGTTTCTACATAGGGATTAAGCATTTAGAACGAAATCTAATGTCAGAAAATGGCACTTTACTCTTGACATTTTTCGGTTTTTTCAATTTTCTGGAAAATCCTATCATTAGATTTTTTTTAAAATACGATATTCTTGCTTAACTAACGTTTTTACATAGGGATTAAGCATTTAGAACGAAATCTAATGTAGGAAAATGGTACTTTACTCTTGACCGGTACGTTGGGACTTTGAAAATATTCGGGCGTTCCAATCGCTCGTCTGTTGCATCATAGCGCGTCTCGGCGCAATCGACCGATTCGCTCGACCCATTATTTTCGATTTACGGCTAAAATAAATTTTTCTCATTTTATTCAATAACATATTCTTGCTTAGATAACTTTTTTACATAGGGATTAAGCATTTAGAACGATATAATGTTTAAAATAAGGGCACTTTACTCTTGACATTTTACGGTTTTTTCAATTTTCTGAAAAATCCTATCATTAGATTTTTTTAAAAATACGATATTCTTGCTTAACTAACGTTTCTACATAGGGATTAAGCATTTAGAACGAAATCTAATGTCAGAAAATGGCACTTTACTCTTGACATTTTTCGGTTTTTTCAATTTTCTGGAAAATCCTATCATTAGATTTTTTTAAAAATACGATATTCTTGCTTAACTAACGTTTTTACATAGGGATTAAGCATTTAGAACGAAATCTAATGTAGGAAAATGGTACTTTACTCTTGATCGGTACGTTGGGACTTAGAAAATATTCGGCCGTACGCGGCGCGTCTCGGCGCTTCGAACAGCTCCGGTGTCCCCATTATTTTCGATTTACGGCTAAAATAAATTTTTCTAATTTTTTTCAATAACATATTCTTGCTTAAATAACTTTTTTACATAGGGATTAAGCATTTAGAACGATACATTGTTTAAAATAATGGCACTTTACTCTTGACATTTTACGGTTTTTTCAATTTTCTGAAAAATCCTATCATTAGATTTTTTTAAAAATACGATATTCTTGCTTAACTAACGTTTCTACATAGGGATTAAGCATTTAGAACGAAATCTAATGTCAGAAAATGGCACTTTACTCTTGACATTTTTCGGTTTTTTCAATTTTCTGGAAAATCCTATCATTAGATTTTTTTAAAAATACGATATTCTTGCTTAACTAACGTTTTTACATAGGGATTAAGCATTTAGAACGAAATCTAATGTAGGAAAATGGTACTTTACTCTTGATCGGTACGTTGGGACTTAGAAAATATTCGGCCGTACGCGGCGCGTCTCGGCGCTTCGAACAGCTCCGGTGTCCCCATTATTTTCGATTTACGGCTAAAATAAATTTTTCTAATTTTTTTCAATAACATATTCTTGCTTAAATAACTTTTTTACATAGGGATTAAGCATTTAGAACGATACATTGTTTAAAATAATGGCACTTTACTCTTGACATTTTACGGTTTTTTCAATTTTCTGAAAAATCCTATCATTAGATTTTTTTAAAAATACGATATTCTTGCTTAACTAACGTTTCTACATAGGGATTAAGCATTTAGAACGAAATCTAATGTCAGAAAATGGCACTTTACTCTTGACATTTTTCGGTTTTTTCAATTTTCTGGAAAATCCTATCATTAGATTTTTTTAAAAATACGATATTCTTGCTTAACTAACGTTTTTACATAGGGATTAAGCATTTAGAACGAAATCTAATGTAGGAAAATGGTACTTTACTCTTGATCGGTACGTTGGGACTTAGAAAATATTCGGCCGTACGCGGCGCGTCTCGGCGCTTCGAACAGCTCCGGTGTCCCCATTATTTTCGATTTACGGCTAAAATAAATTTTTCTAATTTTTTTCGATTACATATTCTTGCTTAAATAACTTTTTTACATAGGGATTAAGCATTTAGAACGACATGTTGTTTAAAATAATGGTACTTTACTCTTGTGATTTTTCGGTTTTTTTTGATTATTTTGAAAAATAAATTTTTGTAATTTTTTTAAATGCGATATTCGTGAT
>NW_027476696.1:85000-107500 GCF_051020955.1 Megalopta genalis | reverse complement strand
CGCTGGATAGCTCGTGTTCTCAAAACGCAGCGAACCGAACGAAGTGTGGTGGAGAGGAAGAGGCAGCCTCTCCGACTGCTGTCTCCCGCGTGTTTGCCGTGCGTGGCGACCCTTGTCGTCGGAAAAGAGGATCCTGGGATCTGAGGGGGCCCTCTCCTGCGGGTGAGACGTCCCCAACACGTACCTTTGGCCTCTGCTTCGGCTAGATGGGAGGCTGGACGAGAAAAGCAGCCCTGGTCCAGTCAATCGGCTTGGAACGACCATACGCTTCGGCGAGTGGGTTCTGACGGGCGAGGACGCGGGCTGGGTTGAGCAATCGGCCCAGTCAGCAGACTATGTCCGGTGCGTAGCCCTAACCCAGCCTGATGGCGGGTTCCAAAATGTGTGGGTCGGTGGTGGCCGGGGAGCGTACCGGATGAAGGCAAAGATCTAACTATGGGATCTAAATTGAAAGTACAAATTGAACGTTCGAAGTCGGCGGGTCCAGCTCCTACTCGGAGTGAAGCCGTCGCCACAGACGCGGAAGCTACAGCAGCAGCTGTTAGCCCTCCTGCGTCTGCGAAAAAGACAAGGTCCGGGAAGGTGCTGAACATCGCCAATCCTCGTGTGACCTTGGAGAGATGCGTGACACCCACGCGAGCGGTCTCGGTGAAAACTGAGGCCACGGTAGAAGGCGCGCCGGACACCGGTAACGTGGGGACAGCGCCCAAGTCGGGGGACTCCCCCAGCCGCAAGGCTGGGAAGGAGAAACCCAGAAAAATCGAACCAGTCAAAGACACGCTCGTGAAGGTGCAACCGGCACCCGTGCGTGTCGAAGACCCCGAAGGTGGCGGTTGGAAAACCGTCACCAAAAAGTCGAAGCGTGCCAAGCCAGTCGCACCTACTGGCAAGGCCGCAGCAAACCAGGCCAGGAAATCGAAGGGGACGGTTTCCGGGCACAAGGTACGGCCTCTCGATCTCGTGAGAGACGAAGCCTTCAGGCGAGTATCGGAGATACGGACCTTTTGCTTTCGACCCGAGTCGAAAGTCAACAAGGAGTCCGGGTCGAAGATACTAGCAGAAGTCGGAGCACTCAACGAGTTGGTCCAGGAGCTGATTCAACGAAACAGCTTCGTCGAAGGGCAACTCGCCGCGGTCAGGGCGGACCTAAAAGCGCGTCCTGCCGTAATGAGTGCGGCGCGACCTGGGCCGTCCAAGGGAACCCTCCCGAAGACGGTCTCCAATGCCGCGCAGTTGACCTACGCCCAAGTGGCAAAGGTCAACCAGTCAGCGACTCCGGAGGCGAGAAGACCACCGACACAATACGTGGTGCGTATCTTCCCGCCAAAGGATAAAGGACAGAACAGCGATGCTACTAAGAGAGCTGTTCTGTCGATCGTAAAACCTGCGAAGGAGGCGATCCGTGTCAGATCGGTTCGACGCATCCACTCCGGTGGCATCGTCGTCGAAACCGATCGCAAGGAGGACCTAAAAGCCTTCGTAGGCAATAAGAAGCTGGCGAGTGCGGGACTGTCCGTCTCCTTGCCCAGCAAACGGGACCCCGAGGTCCTGATTTATGACATTCCGAAAGGGATGGGCAAGGAGGAAATTGCCTCCAGTCTTTGGAGGCAAAACCTCTCTGAGGCGTCCCAGAAGGATGTGCCATCGGGTGTTCGGGTCAGTCGCATGGCTGGCAAGACCCCGGAGACAGCCAACTGGGTAGTGGCCGTCAGTCCGCAGATTCGTCGGCGGCTGGCGCAGAGAGGGGACCGGGTGTACCTCGGGTGGAGTTCCTGTCGTGTGCGGGACTTCATACAGGTCACCCGATGCTATAAGTGCCAGCGCTTCGGGCACACGGCGAAGCGCTGCAAATTCAAAGAGGATGTCTGCGGACATTGTGCCGAAAAAGGGCACGGGTATGCGCTCTGTAACAGGAAGAGCAAGCCTCCGGTTTGCTCCAACTGTAAAGACAGAGGGCGACCATCTGAGCATAAGTCGCGAGACCCGGCCTGCGCCTCCTATCAGGAAGCGCTGGTTTTGGAGATGTCTCGTATAAGACGCGAATAATAATTTGAATCTCGAATGGATAGTACAAACGACCGGCGACGCTCGAGAGTCATACGGGTCATGCAGCATAACATGCAGCGGGCCCGAAATGTGACCGACGAAGTCCGGACTGAGATGCATAGGCGAGGGGTAGATGTGTTGCTTGCACAAGAGCCATATAGCTGGCGGGGTACTGTGCCCGGGCTAGGCTTGAGAACGAGGCTGATCACGGCAGGCGAACCGGTGATGGCTGCAATAGCGGTCAGAAACCCGGATCTAACCGTGGTCAAAGTCTCTAACTTGTGCGACACGCATTTGTCCTGTGTCAGCATCTCGGGTTCGTTTGGGAGCTTCTTCCTGATCAGCCAGTACTTTCAATGCTCCGATGACGTTGAATCAGGTCTGGCGCGATTGGAGAGAGCTCTTTCCGCACTTAAGCATAACCGAGTCATTATCTCTGCCGACGTTAACGCAAAATCAGCCCAGTGGGGCAGCGCGGAGACGGACGTGAGAGGCCGTAAACTCGAAGAGTTTATCGTGAGCCATGGCTTGGTTGTCTTGAACGAGGCTGGAAACGCTCCGACGTTTTCCAGCCCTAGTGGACAGTCATACATCGACGTCACACTATCGACACCTGATATTTGCGACAAGGTGCGAGGTTGGAAGGTCCGCGAGGACCTGACGACCAGCGACCACCGAGTCATAGAGTTTTCTTTGAGTTTTTGCGCCGAGGACGGTGCTGCCGAAATTAGTAGCAACAGCAGCACCAACCGGAACGGATTATTACCAAGGTTCCGACTCCGAAGCGCAAAATGGCCCGAGTTCGACAAGGCGCTGCAGGAAAGTAAGAGGAGTATATCCCCCGATCCATTGAACAATAAGGGGGATGTCGAACATCTAGCACAGGAGATCGAAAGAATGATCGTCCAAGCGTGCGACTCCTCGATGCCAACCAAGCAGTGGCATTCAAAATCCGTCCCATGGTGGACGGCCGACCTGACGAGGCAAAAGAGGCGAGTCTACAAACTTAGACGAGCCTCGCAGAACGCAGCATGTTCAGAGGAGCAGAGGGCGGCCAAGAGGACCGAGTATCTTAAACAGAGAAAGGCCTACAAAGCCGCCATCAAAGCTGCTCGGTCGCACAGCTGGCGTGCATTCGTGACCGAGCAGGGAAACAAGGAACCCTGGGGCCTCATTTATAAGATCACGAGGCAGAAGATGACAGCCAGCACGGTCATCTCGAATATAAATCGTAACACTGCCCAGGGTTACACCACAGACTGGGACTCCACCGCTTCCGCGCTGCTGGAGGGGTTAATTCCGGACGATAGCCCCGCGAATGACTCCCCGGATCATGCGCGAGTCAGGAGGGAAGCTGCCATCGAGCCGGAGAGTGAGGACGCCAGTCCCTTCACCCTCTCGGAGCTCAGATCGGCGGTCAACCGACTGAAGAGCGGCAAGTGTCCAGGCCTAGATCGGATCGAGCCGGAGATTTTAAAACGTTCGTGTAATACAATCTCACGCGAGCTCCTCCGACTCTACAACGGATGCCTGGCACACGGAGTCTTTCCCGTGGAATGGAAAGTCGGGTCCATCATTACCATCCTTAAAGGACCCGAGAAACCTGAAACGGAGATAAAGTCCTACAGACCAATATGCTTGCTTTCGGTCGTAGGCAAAGTCTTGGAGAAGCTAATCGCTACGCGATTAGCTAGTTTGTTTTTGCACCCCGACTACGCCTCCGATCGGCAATACGGATTCAGGCCGCATCGATCCACGACTGATGCCGTGGTAAAGATGAGGGAGCTTGCGTCCGGTCGAGAGGAAAAGTACGTCGTGGGTCTGCTCTTCGACATTGCTGCGGCCTTTGATAATGTCTGGTGGCCAAGCATACTCAACGCGTTGAGGAAGCGAGGCTGCCCAAAAAACCTACTTAGATTGGTGGTCGACTACTTCGACGGCCGCGTGGTGACTATGGTGTCTGATCGCGGTGCAGTGCGGAAGAAAGTCACTAAAGGCTGCCCACAGGGATCGATTCTTGGTCCGAGCTGTTGGAACTTAGTCTTCGACGAGGTTCTACAGCTCTTATCGAACGCCGGGCTCGCTTGCGAGCCCATCGCCTATGCAGACGACCTTCTTGTCTTGATCTTCGCGAACAGCAGGAAGGGTCTAGAAAGCAATGGCCAATTGGTTGTGGACACCATTTCTCGCTGGTGCGACCAGCAGAAATTGTCGCTGTCTGCGACCAAGACCGAGATGTTATTCTTAAAAGGCTCTCTCGACAGAGAGAGGCCACCTGTGATAAAAGTAGGAGGTCGGAATATTGCCGCCAAGGACTCTGTGCGTTACCTTGGCGTGCATTTTGACTCTAGACTGGGTATCCATTCCCATGTCGAGTATTTGAATGCCAAGTCCTTGCGAACGTTTAATGCGCTAGCAAGGATTGCTAAGTCGAACTGGGGATTGGGATATCGGACGATGCGTACTTTGTACCGCGGCTTGTTTGTCCCAATCGTCACGTATGCTGCCGCGGGCTGGGCAGACCGCCTTACCTCTGGGACGAGTAAAGTGCTCACCAGGGCGCAGAGGCATGTTCTGCTTGGCTGCGTCAAAGCCTACAGGACAGTCTCCACTGATGCGATCCCCGTGATCGCCGGGGAGATACCTGTGGACTTGGCGATAGCGGAGTTCAGCTGCGTGTACAAAGCCAGGAAGAAACTCGGGTTCCAACATGGAACCTATCAAGTGAGTCAGGCCGAATTGGCTGACGAAGTCGTCACCGAAGCCCAAGTTCGCAGAAGGCTGAGGGAGGCGACTTTAGAGATGTGGCAGCAGAGATGGTCGTCCTCGACGAAGGGTAGGGAAACCTTCCAATACTTCGGCGAGGTATCAGACCGTCTCTCAGCGAGCTGGATCAGAGTCGACCATGATGTAGCGCAGTTCTTGAGCGGACACGGAGACTTCCGTGCGAAGCTCAAGACGTTCGCCCTGGTCGACGACGAGTTGTGCGAATGTGGGGAGGAGGAAACTCCAAACCACGTCCTCTACGATTGTCAGCGTTACGTAGAGGACAGGGAACACCTACGCCAGGCGGCGATTCGAGAAGGATTTCAGTGGCCAATCGACAAAGCCAGCCTGGTGTCAGAGCAGCTGTTTCAGGAGTTCCGAAAATTCGCACGATCCGTAAGCAAGACTAAGAAGCGAACATAGAACGAAACTGCATACGGAGCGTGGACTCGTCCAGCTCCGTTGATGTACGGCATGCTGGGCGAACCCCTCGGGGTTCGTCCCCTCGGGCCAGGCTGAAGCCCCTCTTGCGGAGATAAAAGACTTTAACACTACTCCGTAAGAGTGCCTGGATTGGGTTGGACTCGAGGTGGCAGTGGGAGTAGCACGCTGTCTTCCCCTGATACGATGGTGAACGAAGGTAGAGCCCGAACACCAGGCACAAGTCGCAAGAGCGGCCGGTATGGTCCACCAAGGACTTAGGTACGGCCCGTCTCTCAGAGACCACAGTTTGACGACAACACTAACTGTCCCTATCTACGGACTCCGCTCTCAACCGCCGTGGTGAACGGACGTGCGACAAGTCGCTCCGAAGTTAATCCGCGTCGTTTCGTAAACGGTAGTTAAAAGTGACGAAAATCAAAAATTTTTTGTATCAACGTGCAGTGTTTTTTACCAACAACAACCTTGTGCAGTTCATTTGTTGATTGTTTTAACGTTAAAAAAGTTATAAGCATAAACATTTACTTTAAATTGTTCGCGTCCGTAAATTTTGACTACCTGCGCCGTCCCGGATTACAAGGGTCGCCGGCCAGGTAACGGTACCGCTTAACGGTAAAAGTAACGGTTTCTCGGCCTGTAGTACATTCCTCCGCGAAAACTCCTTAGCAACCGTCCCTAGTTACGCGCAAATTTCTTGATACGTACATTATTTTTCACGTGTGAGTTTCCAAAAATCCGAAGAAAAAATCCGTGTGCAACTCCTAGACGACCTGGACGCCAGCCCAGCAGCCAACCGCCAGCCGACAAACCCACCACCTCGCCAGCCGACCACAACAGACAGGATGGAAGCCGATACATCCGATACAGAGGGCTACATCAAAGTAAGTAAACGCAACAGAAAAAATAAACGTAGAATAGTCTCCGACGCAGAATTAGACTCTGACACCCCGCTAACCAACGTGCCCTCTCAAAAGCCCCCCAAAACCCGGAGAAAATCCGAAGCCCCTTCTCCGCCCCCGGTCACACCTGCCCCCAACAATCCGCAAAACAACAGCAGCAAGACGGCCGCCGTCACTCCCTCCCCCGATCTCACCGCGAACGAACTTCGCTTAAAATCCGAAAAGGTCTCAATGGCCTTATTGAACTTCTTAATGGACCAGGACAACGGTCTCTATCCCGAAGCATCGCAGTTTATCGCCAGTAAACTCGCGAAACTGCAAAGTATCCTTGGAGCGTCCCTCCTCCGCTGCAGTAACCTCGAGGGCCAAATCCACGCCATCACCTCCGAAAATAAAATGCAGCGCAAGACCCTCGAGACAGTCACTGAAAAGTGTCAAGTCTCGAAAGAACCCTCCCGACCCACCACCTACGCCGAAAGAGTCGGAGTCCGCTCCAAAACTGCGGCTCTTTCAAATTTAAAACAGAACCCTCCTAGCGCGATCACGATCCTTCCACAGGATCCCAAGGTCTTCGAATCCAGTGAGAAGACCAAGGAAGCAGTCCTGAAGCTCGTTTCCCCTTCCGAGAACAAATTGCAAATAAAGAGCATCAGGAGGATCCAGGGCAACGGGATCCTAGTCGAGTCCTCTAAAAATTCTGACCTAACCACCCTTCAAGGCAACGCGCAGTTGAAAGCTGCCGGCCTAATAGTAGGAGCCCCGCTAAAGAAAAATCCCAGAATAATATTGTACGACGTCCCGAAACTCGAGAGTGACGAAGCCACACTTAAGGCTATCGTCAACCAGAATCTCGACGGCCCCGAAAAATCTATTTCCCAACAGATCAAACTCGCATTTAAATCAGGCGACAAAAACAGAGATAGATGCAACTGGATTCTAGAAGTGTCTAAACAGGCCCGCGACATCCTCGTCAAGAAAGAGCGAGTCTACGTCGCATGGAATTGTTGCCGCGTCAACGATTACATCGCGGCGACCCGCTGTTACAAGTGCCACAGCTTCGGTCACACGACGAAATACTGCCGCGCCGAGAAAGACATTTGTGGTCATTGCGCCGAGCAAGACCACACTTTCAAAACATGCCCAAACAAGGCCAAACCGTCCTGCTGCCATAATTGCCAGAAAACCGGCAAACCCGCCACCCACTCTGTCACCCACAGCGAATGTCCGGCATACATCGCTGCTATAAATCAGGTCCTCGCTCGCACGGATTATGGTTTATAAACCTAACCACTCCCAATCCATGCCCACCCTTAAGATAGGCCAAGTATCCACTAGACGCAACACAAGTAGCACGCGAATCCTAAAAGTAGCACAAATAAACGCCGGAGGTTCTAAGACAGTAACTGACGAACTCAGACAGATAGCGACAAACAAAAAGATAGATATACTCTTGCTTCAGGAGCCCTACAGTAACGCGAACTCCATCCCAGGCTTCGGAATTACTACAAAAATCATAACCGACAAAAAACGCTTTTCAAAAATCTCTACCGCGGACAAAATTAAATCAGCAATAGTTATTTTCAACACCGAAATAGAAGCCCTTAAGATCGCACAAATAAGCAACACCCATTGCACATGCGTAGAAATCTGCACGAAAGACGACAGATTCTACATAATCAACGCGTATCTCCAATTTTGCGAAAACATAGACTCATACTTAGCCCACCTAGATAAAGCAATTACAACTCTCAAGGGGCATAAAATAATAATTAGCTTAGATTCAAACGCGAACTCCCCCCTCTGGTTCAGCAAACGCACAGATCCTCGAGGAGAGACAATGGAAGATTTCATCTCCCAACACAGACTCTTCGTAGTTAATAAGCCTTCCGCAACCTTCACATTCAACACACCTAGAGGAACTTCTAACATTGATCTCACTCTAGCGTGTGCAAACTCATTCGACAAAATCAGGTGTTGGTCGGTACATGACAGTACGACCACGAGCGACCACAGTCTAATAACCTATTCCATCCAACTATTCCACACTTCTAGCCGACCAGTCAGAACCAATAGGTTCAACGTTAAAAAAGCAGACTGGGACAAATTTCACCACTGTCTCTCCAACAAAACTACAAACGACCCGCCCCCCTTAGAAACCTCAACTCCAGAATCACTCGCCGCGAAAATAGAAAATAAAATCATAACAGCAGCAGAACAATCCATCCCGCAAAAAACACGCTTCCCGAAATCCGTCCCTTGGTGGACTCCGCAACTAAGCAAACTTAGAAAAGAGGTCACTGAGGCAAGACGTATCTATCAAAGAACAAAAACGAAATCGGTAAGGCAATCCTTAGGAGAGTCTTATCGAACCCTCCGAAATAAATATATATCAAAAATTAGATCCGCGAAACTCAAAAGCTGGAGAAACTTCGTCTCCAAGGAAGGAAACGAAAACGCATGGGGAATAACATACAAAATAGCAAACAAAAAACTAAAAGCAGACAAAGTATGCGAAAGTATACAAATACAAGGTGAACAAACAATCACACTACGCGACACAATAGACAAACTCTTAGCCCACCTAGTTCCAGACGATAACACGACCAACGAAACAAACAGACAAATTAACATCCGACTGGAGACGTCGTCACCTCCAGCCACGGAAAATTCTCCCCCATTCTTAAAAACAGACATAGCCACAATAGTAAAATCCCTTAAACCGAATAAAGCCCCCGGACACGACCGACTAGAAAACGTAATCATTGAGCGGGCCTGGACTACCCTACATGGGGAAATCACAGAACTGTTTAATGATTGCCTAACCCACGGCGTATTCCCAAAACAATGGAAGCGTGCTCAGATTCGTGTGCTACTTAAAGGAAAAGAGAAAGAGGAGAGCGATCCTAAGTCCTATAGGCCGATCTCTCTCCTCCCAGTCCTCGGCAAAATTCTGGAAAAGCTTATGGCCAATAAGATCCACTGCCTTCTGCACAACCATGAGCTCACCTCTGATAGACAATTCGGATTCAAACCCGGAAGGTCAACAGAGGACGCCATGGTTGAATTAAGAAAACATGTAACTTACTCTCGGAACAAATATATGATAGGTCTGCTCTTCGACATCTCAGGAGCTTTCGATTCGGTATGGTGGCCCAGCATCCTCTGGAACCTAAAAAATAGAAATTGTCCGCAAAATATATACAAAGTTATTCAAAGTTACCTCTCTGACCGAACAGCAGAGATAGTCACCTCTAGCTTCATATCCCGCAAATCAGTAAACAAAGGTTGCCCTCAAGGTTCTATCCTGGGACCCATGTTCTGGAACTTAATATTCGACGAACTTCTAAATCGCCTAAATAGTCTAGGCCACAAAGTCATTGCTTACGCGGACGACCTAATAGTCCTCACTTCAGGAGACTCTAGATTACAGTTGGAAACAACTGCAAACTCCATCACAGCCACAATCTTAGAATGGTGTAGGGAACAAAAACTCCAAATTTCATCACAGAAATCAGAAATGATTCTGCTAAAAGGCTTTCTAGATATTAGAAGACCTCCCACAGTCAAGATCGGGAACAGCTCACTTAAAATGAAAAACTCCGTTAAATATCTCGGTGTCAAATTTGGCACAAGATTAAACATAACTCCTCACCTGCAACTAATATCAAATAAAAGCAAAATGATATTTCACGCTCTTGCTACAATTGCCAAAGCCAACTGGGGACTTAACCACAAGACCCTAGCTACTATTTACAACGGAGTCTTTGTTCCTATACTCACCTACGCCGCTGCTGCCTGGTCAGACAAGGTTAACAATTCACATCACATTAGACTCTTACACAAAACTCAAAGACATGCCCTTATCAGAGTTTCAAAATCATATAGAACAATCTCATACGATGCCCTAATGGTAATCACAGGCGCAGTACCGATAGAACTACTCTTAGAGGAGAGAAGAGCAAAATACAATCTAAGCAGAAATCAAAATTTCAAAATCCGAAACTTAGAATTCACAACACTACAACCAACACCATCCATAGAAATAAAAAACAAACTGCAAAAAGACATCCGGGAGCAGACTCTCGATGCCTGGCAGGAAATTTGGACCAACTCAACAAAAGGCCAGATAACACATGAGTTTTTCGGGAACGTTCGCCAAAGACTTGAAGCAAACTGGGTGGTCCTAAACCACTACGTCGTACAACTTCTATCTGGTCACGGTAACATAAGGAACATATTAAAAAGCATGAAATCCTTAGAATCAGACATCTGCGATTGTGGGCGGGCGGACAATGTACATCACATTGTCTTCGACTGCCCACACCTACGCAAAGAAAGAGAAACCCTTATGGTAGCCGTCACCAGTACAGGCATAAACTGGCCTTGCCAGCTCAGAGAACTCGTTCTAGAAGACACATTCGGACACTTCACAAAATTCGCAATAGCAGCATTGAAATATAGAGAGAACATTACATTAGAAAACGTTAGTGGAACTTAGGATCAACCCAGACCCCGGTACAGCCGTCTAGACCACGCGGGCACTAACAACAGTTAGTGTGTCTAGACGTCTATAATCTCCACATGAGAAATCATGCGGACCCGCAAGAGACCGAGCCTCGCGCTGGTGACCCCGCCTCCTCGTGGCCCCCGCTGGAAACGTCGCGCTTTCAAGCCCATGGCTTGCCATGTACCTGCAAGCGCGACGGCTAAGCGGGTCACCTCCCACACGGGACGGTCTTCCCTCCGGATGAACCTTAAATGATGACGGAGGGGTTTTTCACAAGCACGACGCATGCATGCTCCAGATGCATGCGTACCCCCTTGTCCGTGGTTTCACTCACCCTAACACCGTCGGTATAGGCTAACCAAGCCTGGTACGACGAGCTAGCGCGTCGCGCTCATTAAAGCTCATTCACAATAGATGTCCCTATCTACGGGCGGTGGCGGTCTGTGGCCACCCAGGGTTGAGAGGCGACCCCCGAACTAGTCCTCGCGTAGGTTGTTGCTACTACCGAGTCGATGGATGCGTCGACGATGAAGGCATTTTAGACCGTCAGTGCGTCGTACATGTAGTACTTCGCATAATGGCGAGGCCCGAGATTAAGCATGCGGGCTGTGGCGTGTTCATGTACAGCATTGAATATGCTGTACTACTCCTTAGCGGGGGACTGTTGTCACTTGTGGCTGCAGTCCCCCGCGTCACGTTATGCGGTTTTTCTGGTCTAACTGGAATGCCGCATTTTCGTTGTCTGAACACGCCACGAAGCAACACGCCGTCGGATTGAATGTTGCTGCTGAGTCGATAGGTGCATCGGCGATGAAGGCACTCGAGAGACCGTCAGTGCGTTGTACATGTAGTGCTTCGCATAATGACGAGGCCCGTGATTAAGCAAGCGGGCTGTGGCGTGTTCTTGTGCAGTATTGAACATGCTGCACTACTCCCATCCGGGGGACTGTTGTCACTTGTGGCTTCAGTCCCCCGCGTTACGTTATGCGGTTTTTCTGGTCTGACTGGAATGCCGCATTTTCGTTATCTGAACACGCCACAAAGCAACACGCCGACGGAGTGAATGCTGCCGAGTTGACGGATGCATCAGATGCATCGGCGATGAGGGTATTTTGAGACCGCCAGTGCGTTGTACATGTAGTACTTCGCATAATGGCGAGGCCCTTGAACTAAGCATACGGGCTGTGGCGTGTTCATGTACAGCATTGAATATGCTGTACTACTCCCTACCGGGGGACTGTTGTCACTTGTGGCTGCAGTCCCCCGCGTCACGTTGTGCGGTTTTTCTGGTCTGACCGGAATGCCGCATTTTCGTTGTCTGAGCGCGCCACGTAGCAACATGCCGCTGGATCTAGAAATCGGGATGCAACCAATCACCTGGGCAACCCAGGCCGCAAGGGGCAAACGTGCCCTAGCCACACTTGAGCCTCCACGAAAAAGGTACCGCTGGATAGCTCGTGTTCTCAAAACGCAGCGAACCGAACGAAGTGTGGTGGAGAGGAAGAGGCAGCCTCTCCGACTGCTGTCTCCCGCGTGTTTGCCGTGCGTGGCGACCCTTGTCGTCGGAAAAGAGGATCCTGGGATCTGAGGGGGCCCTCTCCTGCGGGTGAGACGTCCCCAACACGTACCTTTGGCCTCTGCTTCGGCTAGATGGGAGGCTGGACGAGAAAAGCAGCCCTGGTCCAGTCAATCGGCTTGGAACGACCATACGCTTCGGCGAGTGGGTTCTGACGGGCGAGGACGCGGGCTGGGTTGAGCAATCGGCCCAGTCAGCAGACTATGTCCGGTGCGTAGCCCTAACCCAGCCTGATGGCGGGTTCCAAAATGTGTGGGTCGGTGGTGGCCGGGGAGCGTACCGGATGAAGGCAAAGATCTAACTATGGGATCTAAATTGAAAGTACAAATTGAACGTTCGAAGTCGGCGGGTCCAGCTCCTACTCGGAGTGAAGCCGTCGCCACAGACGCGGAAGCTACAGCAGCAGCTGTTAGCCCTCCTGCGTCTGCGAAAAAGACAAGGTCCGGGAAGGTGCTGAACATCGCCAATCCTCGTGTGACCTTGGAGAGATGCGTGACACCCACGCGAGCGGTCTCGGTGAAAACTGAGGCCACGGTAGAAGGCGCGCCGGACACCGGTAACGTGGGGACAGCGCCCAAGTCGGGGGACTCCCCCAGCCGCAAGGCTGGGAAGGAGAAACCCAGAAAAATCGAATCAGTCAAAGACACGCTCGTGAAGGTGCAACCGGCACCCGTGCGTGTCGAAGACCCCGAAGGTGGCGGTTGGAAAACCGTCACCAAAAAGTCGAAGCGTGCCAAGCCAGTCGCACCTACTGGCAAGGCCGCAGCAAACCAGGCCAGGAAATCGAAGGGGACGGTTTCCGGGCACAAGGTACGGCCTCTCGATCTCGTGAGAGACGAAGCCTTCAGGCGAGTATCGGAGATACGGACCTTTTGCTTTCGACCCGAGTCGAAAGTCAACAAGGAGTCCGGGTCGAAGATACTAGCAGAAGTCGGAGCACTCAACGAGTTGGTCCAGGAGCTGATTCAACGAAACAGCTTCGTCGAAGGGCAACTCGCCGCGGTCAGGGCGGACCTAAAAGCGCGTCCTGCCGTAATGAGTGCGGCGCGACCTGGGCCGTCCAAGGGAACCCTCCCGAAGACGGTCTCCAATGCCGCGCAGTTGACCTACGCCCAAGTGGCAAAGGTCAACCAGTCAGCGACTCCGGAGGCGAGAAGACCACCGACACAATACGTGGTGCGTATCTTCCCGCCAAAGGATAAAGGACAGAACAGCGATGCTACTAAGAGAGCTGTTCTGTCGATCGTAAAACCTGCGAAGGAGGCGATCCGTGTCAGATCGGTTCGACGCATCCACTCCGGTGGCATCGTCGTCGAAACCGATCGCAAGGAGGACCTAAAAGCCTTCGTAGGCAATAAGAAGCTGGCGAGTGCGGGACTGTCCGTCTCCTTGCCCAGCAAACGGGACCCCGAGGTCCTGATTTATGACATTCCGAAAGGGATGGGCAAGGAGGAAATTGCCTCCAGTCTTTGGAGGCAAAACCTCTCTGAGGCGTCCCAGAAGGATGTGCCATCGGGTGTTCGGGTCAGTCGCATGGCTGGCAAGACCCCGGAGACAGCCAACTGGGTAGTGGCCGTCAGTCCGCAGATTCGTCGGCGGCTGGCGCAGAGAGGGGACCGGGTGTACCTCGGGTGGAGTTCCTGTCGTGTGCGGGACTTCATACAGGTCACCCGATGCTATAAGTGCCAGCGCTTCGGGCACACGGCGAAGCGCTGCAAATTCAAAGAGGATGTCTGCGGACATTGTGCCGAAAAAGGGCACGGGTATGCGCTCTGTAACAGGAAGAGCAAGCCTCCGGTTTGCTCCAACTGTAAAGACAGAGGGCGACCATCTGAGCATAAGTCGCGAGACCCGGCCTGCGCCTCCTATCAGGAAGCGCTGGTTTTGGAGATGTCTCGTATAAGACGCGAATAATAATTTGAATCTCGAATGGATAGTACAAACGACCGGCGACGCTCGAGAGTCATACGGGTCATGCAGCATAACATGCAGCGGGCCCGAAATGTGACCGACGAAGTCCGGACTGAGATGCATAGGCGAGGGGTAGATGTGTTGCTTGCACAAGAGCCATATAGCTGGCGGGGTACTGTGCCCGGGCTAGGCTTGAGAACGAGGCTGATCACGGCAGGCGAACCGGTGATGGCTGCAATAGCGGTCAGAAACCCGGATCTAACCGTGGTCAAAGTCTCTAACTTGTGCGACACGCATTTGTCCTGTGTCAGCATCTCGGGTTCGTTTGGGAGCTTCTTCCTGATCAGCCAGTACTTTCAATGCTCCGATGACGTTGAATCAGGTCTGGCGCGATTGGAGAGAGCTCTTTCCGCACTTAAGCATAACCGAGTCATTATCTCTGCCGACGTTAACGCAAAATCAGCCCAGTGGGGCAGCGCGGAGACGGACGTGAGAGGCCGTAAACTCGAAGAGTTTATCGTGAGCCATGGCTTGGTTGTCTTGAACGAGGCTGGAAACGCTCCGACGTTTTCCAGCCCTAGTGGACAGTCATACATCGACGTCACACTATCGACACCTGATATTTGCGACAAGGTGCGAGGTTGGAAGGTCCGCGAGGACCTGACGACCAGCGACCACCGAGTCATAGAGTTTTCTTTGAGTTTTTGCGCCGAGGACGGTGCTGCCGAAATTAGTAGCAACAGCAGCACCAACCGGAACGGATTATTACCAAGGTTCCGACTCCGAAGCGCAAAATGGCCCGAGTTCGACAAGGCGCTGCAGGAAAGTAAGAGGAGTATATCCCCCGATCCATTGAACAATAAGGGGGATGTCGAACATCTAGCACAGGAGATCGAAAGAATGATCGTCCAAGCGTGCGACTCCTCGATGCCAACCAAGCAGTGGCATTCAAAATCCGTCCCATGGTGGACGGCCGACCTGACGAGGCAAAAGAGGCGAGTCTACAAACTTAGACGAGCCTCGCAGAACGCAGCATGTTCAGAGGAGCAGAGGGCGGCCAAGAGGACCGAGTATCTTAAACAGAGAAAGGCCTACAAAGCCGCCATCAAAGCTGCTCGGTCGCACAGCTGGCGTGCATTCGTGACCGAGCAGGGAAACAAGGAACCCTGGGGCCTCATTTATAAGATCACGAGGCAGAAGATGACAGCCAGCACGGTCATCTCGAATATAAATCGTAACACTGCCCAGGGTTACACCACAGACTGGGACTCCACCGCTTCCGCGCTGCTGGAGGGGTTAATTCCGGACGATAGCCCCGCGAATGACTCCCCGGATCATGCGCGAGTCAGGAGGGAAGCTGCCATCGAGCCGGAGAGTGAGGACGCCAGTCCCTTCACCCTCTCGGAGCTCAGATCGGCGGTCAACCGACTGAAGAGCGGCAAGTGTCCAGGCCTAGATCGGATCGAGCCGGAGATTTTAAAACGTTCGTGTAATACAATCTCACGCGAGCTCCTCCGACTCTACAACGGATGCCTGGCACACGGAGTCTTTCCCGTGGAATGGAAAGTCGGGTCCATCATTACCATCCTTAAAGGACCCGAGAAACCTGAAACGGAGATAAAGTCCTACAGACCAATATGCTTGCTTTCGGTCGTAGGCAAAGTCTTGGAGAAGCTAATCGCTACGCGATTAGCTAGTTTGTTTTTGCACCCCGACTACGCCTCCGATCGGCAATACGGATTCAGGCCGCATCGATCCACGACTGATGCCGTGGTAAAGATGAGGGAGCTTGCGTCCGGTCGAGAGGAAAAGTACGTCGTGGGTCTGCTCTTCGACATTGCTGCGGCCTTTGATAATGTCTGGTGGCCAAGCATACTCAACGCGTTGAGGAAGCGAGGCTGCCCAAAAAACCTACTTAGATTGGTGGTCGACTACTTCGACGGCCGCGTGGTGACTATGGTGTCTGATCGCGGTGCAGTGCGGAAGAAAGTCACTAAAGGCTGCCCACAGGGATCGATTCTTGGTCCGAGCTGTTGGAACTTAGTCTTCGACGAGGTTCTACAGCTCTTATCGAACGCCGGGCTCGCTTGCGAGCCCATCGCCTATGCAGACGACCTTCTTGTCTTGATCTTCGCGAACAGCAGGAAGGGTCTAGAAAGCAATGGCCAATTGGTTGTGGACACCATTTCTCGCTGGTGCGACCAGCAGAAATTGTCGCTGTCTGCGACCAAGACCGAGATGTTATTCTTAAAAGGCTCTCTCGACAGAGAGAGGCCACCTGTGATAAAAGTAGGAGGTCGGAATATTGCCGCCAAGGACTCTGTGCGTTACCTTGGCGTGCATTTTGACTCTAGACTGGGTATCCATTCCCATGTCGAGTATTTGAATGCCAAGTCCTTGCGAACGTTTAATGCGCTAGCAAGGATTGCTAAGTCGAACTGGGGATTGGGATATCGGACGATGCGTACTTTGTACCGCGGCTTGTTTGTCCCAATCGTCACGTATGCTGCCGCGGGCTGGGCAGACCGCCTTACCTCTGGGACGAGTAAAGTGCTCACCAGGGCGCAGAGGCATGTTCTGCTTGGCTGCGTCAAAGCCTACAGGACAGTCTCCACTGATGCGATCCCCGTGATCGCCGGGGAGATACCTGTGGACTTGGCGATAGCGGAGTTCAGCTGCGTGTACAAAGCCAGGAAGAAACTCGGGTTCCAACATGGAACCTATCAAGTGAGTCAGGCCGAATTGGCTGACGAAGTCGTCACCGAAGCCCAAGTTCGCAGAAGGCTGAGGGAGGCGACTTTAGAGATGTGGCAGCAGAGATGGTCGTCCTCGACGAAGGGTAGGGAAACCTTCCAATACTTCGGCGAGGTATCAGACCGTCTCTCAGCGAGCTGGATCAGAGTCGACCATGATGTAGCGCAGTTCTTGAGCGGACACGGAGACTTCCGTGCGAAGCTCAAGACGTTCGCCCTGGTCGACGACGAGTTGTGCGAATGTGGGGAGGAGGAAACTCCAAACCACGTCCTCTACGATTGTCAGCGTTACGTAGAGGACAGGGAACACCTACGCCAGGCGGCGATTCGAGAAGGATTTCAGTGGCCAATCGACAAAGCCAGCCTGGTGTCAGAGCAGCTGTTTCAGGAGTTCCGAAAATTCGCACGATCCGTAAGCAAGACTAAGAAGCGAACATAGAACGAAACTGCATACGGAGCGTGGACTCGTCCAGCTCCGTTGATGTACGGCATGCTGGGCGAACCCCTCGGGGTTCGTCCCCTCGGGCCAGGCTGAAGCCCCTCTTGCGGAGATAAAAGACTTTAACACTACTCCGTAAGAGTGCCTGGATTGGGTTGGACTCGAGGTGGCAGTGGGAGTAGCACGCTGTCTTCCCCTGATACGATGGTGAACGAAGGTAGAGCCCGAACACCAGGCACAAGTCGCAAGAGCGGCCGGTATGGTCCACCAAGGACTTAGGTACGGCCCGTCTCTCAGAGACCACAGTTTGACGACAACACTAACTGTCCCTATCTACGGACTGCCGCCAGGTGTCGTAGCGAGTGTACGCGTCGTCACGCCGTGCTCCGTGTTACATCGATAAAAAGTGGTTAAATCAGCCGTAAAAATTATAAACAGTGCATTAGAGTGAAGTGCTAGTGGAGAGGATCAGTTCGTGATATAAATTGTGGAAATCGGTTCGAAATTGACAAAATTATAGCGAGTGAAAGTTGACATACGGATCGCCACGTGTTTTGACACGCCGGTGTTCGGGGTCCGATTCCGGCGAAAATAGAGACCGTATTGCAAATCTGATTACGTCAGAATTAATTGCTAGCGATAGCGGTTAATTTGACGTATCGCAAGTGTAAATCGGTGCAAAACTGTGGAAGTGGAAAAATCGTCCAATACATCGAGAAACAACGTACTGCCACCTCGAACTTCGAGACGCCGCCGTCGGCGTGGGCTGGCGCTGCAGTCGCGGTGTTGAGCATTCTGATTGGCTGTCGCCGGGCCGTAACAAGCTTGGAGTTTCCAGTCTACAGAGAGCATCACCGCTGCTGCCAACCTCGTAAATTTTACTAGGGTTGGCGACAGTGAACTCCCCGGGCCGAAATAACTCATCGAGTTTCCGCCACGGACTTAGACGAACATCAGTGCGCGAAATTCGAAAGTGAATGGACAACAACAATCAGTATCCGGGCAATTGTTTAAACAATTGTTTGAACGATTTGTTCGGACAATTGTAAACAATTTTTAACAACTTTTGGACAATTTTATAAATAATTTAATAACTTTTTTTGCGCGAAATTCGAAAGTGAAGGGACAACAACAAACAGCATCCGGGCAATTGTTTAAATAATTGTTTAAACAATTTGTTTAAACAATTTTAAACAATTTTTAACAACTTTTGGACAATTTTTTTTTATAAATAATTTTAATTAATAATTTTTTTTTTTTTTTTTTTTTTTTTTTTTTTTTTTTTTTTTTTTTTTTTTTTTTTTTTTTTTTTTTTTCCCAACGGTGAGGGCGGTGTACTAGCCCCGACATGGAGGTTGCCTCTTCGGGAGACGGTCGCCGCATGAAGAAGAGGGTACTCTCGGACACTGACTCCGAGACCGTTGTCACCTCCGACCAGACCTTCCGGCCGCCAATGGAGACCACCCGGAAGAAGACAAAGAAGAAAAGGAAGGACAAGCAACCGACCCAGGTCCAGACACCGGACCGTTCGCCGGACAAAGCGTCAGAGGAGGACACCAATGTCGTCGCGTTCAGGGCAAGCGCGGCCAAGGCGTACCGGCAGCTCATACAGACCATCACGTTGCCGCAGAACGAGATCCCGCCCTCCGTAGTGCATGCCCTGTGCACGCAGGCTACCAAGTTGCACGACTACCTGGTAAAAACGCTTGTGTATTCCAGTAAGCTGGAGGGATGCCTTGATGAAGCCGAGCTGCAGACAAAGGCGCACTCGCGCTCCTGCCAGGCCCTCCAGGAGCAAGCCGCCGCCGTCGCCGTCGCCGCTGCCGCCACCACAAGGAAGCCCCCCACGTACGCGGAGCGGGTTGGGGTCAAGTCGGCGATTGCCGCGAGGTCAACCCAAAAGCAGGACCCGCCGAATGTCGTAATCATAACACCGACGGACCAGACGAAGTACGACGACAGCGACAAGACCAAAGAGGCCGTCTTCCAACTGGTGTCCCCAAGGTCCCATGGCCTCCGGATCAAGGGAGTCCGGAAGACCCAGGGCTCCGGCGTCGCCCTGGTCACGGCCAATAGGTCTGATGTCGCCACTCTCATGGCCGACGACAAGCTCCGGGCCGCTGGACTGGTCGTGGCCCCTGCGCCGAAGAGGAGCCCCAGGATCATCATCTTCGACGTTCCCCGGACCCAAGACGATAAGGAAATCATCGCGGACGTAGCCGATCAAAACCTCGGGAAGGAAGAGGCCGCCGTGGTCAAGAGGGAGATGAGCCTGGTGTTCAAGAGTGGAGACAAGGCCAGAGACAGGTGCAACCTGGTGTTTGAAGTCTCCAGACGCGCCCGCGACCTCCTGGTGCCCAAGGAGAGGCTTTACATCGGCTGGAGCTGCTGTCGAGTCCAGGACCACCTCACTGTTACGAGATGCTACAAGTGTCAGGGCTTCGGACACCCAGCTAAATTCTGCAGGGCAGAAAGGGAGGTCTGCGGCCACTGCGCCGAAGCGGGGCACAATTTCAAGGAGTGCCCGAAGAAGGACAGGCAGGCCACCTGCGCCAACTGCTCAAGGGCAGGAAAGAGCTCCACACACTGTGTCACGAGCAAAGACTGCCCTGCATACATCACAGCCATAAATCTGTCGCTCACACGCACGGATTATGGTTATTAAGCCCCACACCAAAAGCATCCCGGGCATCACGATCATGCAACATAACATGAGGTGCTCGCGTCTAGTGTCGCTGGAGGTCGACAAACTGATGGCGGACAGGCGCATCGACATCCTCCTGGCACAGGAGCCCTACTGCGTCAGGGGAAGACTCGTGGGCATTAACTCCTCAGCCACGATCATCACCGGGGCGAGGGACGGAGCGAGGGCCATGGCAGCTGTCGTTGTGCGTAACCCCAACATAGCGGCGCTCAAGATTGCGCACCTCAGTGACGAGCACTGTGTCTGTGCGGAGATCACCGGCCCCTTTGGCCGCCTGTACGTGGCCTCGGCCTACTTCCAGTGCTCGGACAGCGTGGTCCCGTACCTGGAGAGAGTGGACAGACTGGTAGCCCAGCTTCCGGGACAGAAATTGGTTCTGGGGGCCGACGTGAACGCCAAGTCCGCCCTCTGGCACTCCCAGGAACATCCACCGCACCGGACTGACGAGAGGGGCGAGCTTCTCGAGGAGAGGATCGCACAGTGGGGCCTAACGGTCCTGAACGAGCCTGGTGCCCCGCCTACCTACAGGTCCCACAGGGGCGCCTCAAATATTGACGTCACGCTCGCCTCGGGCGGGGTCCTTCCGATGGTCAGGGACTGGGGCGTCAGGGAGGGATGGACTGCCAGCGACCACGCTGTCATCCTGCTACGTCTGGGACCTGACGAGATCGTCCCGAGCCGCGGGCGGGACGGGAGGTTCAACGTCGCCGCCGCCGACTGGAAGCGCTATCGGGGCGCCCTGGCTGAGCTAAGGAGGGGCCTGGACCTAACTGGACGGCTGAGCACCGACCTTGGAATTGCGCGGGCCGTCCGTGCGATACAGGACCTGGTGATCGCAGCATGCAGGGCCGTGATGAGGACCAAGACGCTTCGTGCAAGAACCGCCCCTTGGTGGACCCCCGAGCTCAACAGAGCGAAGAGGGCCACGTACTCGGCCAGAAAGCGTTACCAGCGGGAGACCAACCCGGACCTGAGGTCCGAGAAGAGAGCGACCTACCTGCGGGTTAGGCGCTCGTACCAGGACTCGGTCCACGGGGCGAAAAAGGCAAGCTGGCGGTCTTTCGTCACCGACGCTGGGAACCGCGACCCCTGGGGCGTGGTTTACAAGCTTTGCACGAGGAGGTTCACCCCGGACATGGCCCTGGCAACCACGGGCGCGACAGACGTCGCCCCAACATGGGGAGCTGCCGCGAGGGCCCTCCTTGACGCCCTCGTGCCGGACGACACCCCGGACACCACTCGGGAGCAGGAGCACCGGCGCGCCGAGGTGCTCGCCCCTGCAACAGCGCCGGACACGCCCCCGTTCACGGAGGGGGAGCTTTGGGTCGCGGTCTCGGGCATGAGGAACGGTAAGGCCCCCGGCATCGATGGTATTGAGGTGGAGGTCCTCAAGGCTTCGTACGAGATCATTCGCGGTGACCTCCTGGAGGTTTACAACGCGTGCCTCCGGCGCGGAGTCTTCCCCGAGCAGTGGAAGATCGGCTCCATTCGCGCCCTCCTAAAGGGACCTGGCAGGGACGCTGGTGACCCGGCGTCGTATCGGCCGATTTGCCTCCTGCCGGTGCTGGGGAAGTGCTTCGAGAGGCTCCTCCTTAAGAGGCTCGAGCCTGTGCTGCTGGACCCCCTACACGCGAGTGCGGACCAGTACGGATTCAGGGCCGGGAGGTCGACGACGGACGCCATACTGGGAATGAGAGGACTGGTCGCTGCCTCGGGTCGGAAGTATGTCCTGGCGCTCCTCTTCGACATCAGGGGGGCCTTTGACAATGTCTGGTGGCCCAGTGTCCTGCACCACCTCAGGGTCAGGTCCTGCCCGCGGAACCTTTATGCGGTGCTTGCGGACTACCTCCGGGACCGCTCGGCGGTTCTCATCGGCAGGCACGAGCGGGTCAGCAAGGCGGCCACTAAGGGATGCCCCCAGGGCTCAATCCTGGGACCGGGACTATGGAACCTGGTCTTCGATGACCTGCTCCGGGAGCTGCGGAGCGCCGGGACCGGATTCGTGGCGTATGCTGATGACCTGCTGGTCATAGTCGACGGGGACAGCCGCGCCCACCTTGAGCGTGCCGGTCAGGCGATCGCGACCAGCATCGAGGAGTGGTGCACAAGGGAGAAACTCGCGCTGTCCCCCGGCAAGTCCGAGATGATTCTGTTCAGGGGTTCGCTGGATGTCAGGAGGCCGCCGACCATCAGGGTCGGGGGAAAGCAGGTGCGCATGGTCAGGTCCGTCCGGTACCTCGGCGTGCATTTCGACGAGCGTCTGAGGGTCGCCACACACGCCAGGGCTATTAGGACCAAGGCTATGGAAAAATTCGGCGCCTTGCTTGCCGTGGCCAGGCGGGACTGGGGCCTTAAACTCAGGTGCACGCTCACCCTCTACCGGGGTCTCTTCGTCCCCATCGCGACGTACGCGGCCGCGGCGTGGAGGGACCTTCTCACCGTGAGGGACAGGATGGAG
>NW_027476696.1:65000-80000 GCF_051020955.1 Megalopta genalis | reverse complement strand
TCTAGAAAGAGACAGAGACAGTCGATCCGCGTTATGTTAAATATCTCAAGGTTACCGATTCCACAAAATTATAAAAAGTATACGGCTGTGTAGCGGGGATCAAAACGAGTAATTTCGTGTATAAAGTTTAATTAATCTCCGAATAGTTTTCCGGGAAACATCGATAATTCCGATCTAGAAAGAGACAGAGACAGTCGATCCGCGTTATGTTAAATATTTCAAGGTTCCCGATTCCACAAAATTATAAAAAGTATACGGCTGTGTAGCGGGGACCAAAACGAGTAATTTCATGTATAAAGTTTAAATAATCTCCCAATAGTTTGCCGGGAAACATCGATAATTCCGATCTAGAAAGAGACAGAGACAGTCGATCCGCGTTATGTTAAATATCTCAAGGTTACCGATTCCACAAAATTATAAAAAGTATACGGCTGTGTAGCGGGGACCAAAACGAGTAATTTCATGTATAAAGTTTAATTAATCTCCCAATAGTTTGCCGGGAAACATCGATTATTCCGATCTAGAAAGAGACAGAGACAGTCGATCCGCGTTATGTTAAATATTTCAAGGTTCCCGATTCCACAAAATTATAAAAAGTATACGGCTTCAAAAAAGTAAAAGTATTCAATAACATATTCTTGCTTAGATAACTTTTTTACATAGGGATTAAGCATTTAGAACGATATAATGTTTAAAATAAGGGCACTTTACTCTTGACATTTTACGGTTTTTTCAATTTTCTGAAAAATCCTACCATTAGATTTTTTTAAAAATACGATATTCTTGCTTAACTAACGTTTCTACATAGGGATTAAGGATTTAGAACGACATCTAATGTCAGAAAATGGCACTTTACTCTTGACATTTTTCGGTTTTTTCAATTTTCTGGAAAATCCTATCATTAGATTTTTTTAAAAATACGATATTCTTGCTTAACTAACGTTTTTACATAGGGATTAAGCATTTAGAACGAAATCTAATGTAGGAAAATGGTACTTTACTCTTGACCGGTACGTTGGGACTTTGAAAATATTCGGGCGTTCCAATCGCTCGTCTGTTGCATCATAGCGCGTCTCGGCGCAATCGACCGATTCGCTCGACCCATTATTTTCGATTTACGGCTAAAATAAATTTTTCTCATTTTATTCAATAACATATTCTTGCTTAGATAACTTTTTTACATAGGGATTAAGCATTTAGAACGATATAATGTTTAAAATAAGGGCACTTTACTCTTGACATTTTACGGTTTTTTCAATTTTCTGAAAAATCCTACCATTAGATTTTTTTAAAAATACGATATTCTTGCTTAACTAACGTTTCTACATAGGGATTAAGGATTTAGAACGAAATCTAATGTCAGAAAATGGCACTTTACTCTTGACATTTTTCGGTTTTTTCAATTTTCTGGAAAATCCTATCATTAGATTTTTTTAAAAATACGATATTCTTGCTTAACTAACGTTTTTACATAGGGATTAAGCATTTAGAACGAAATCTAATGTAGGAAAATGGTACTTTACTCTTGACCGGTACGTTGGGACTTTGAAAATATTCGGGCGTTCCAATCGCTCGTCTGTTGCATCATAGCGCGTCTCGGCGCAATCGACCGATTCGCTCGACCCATTATTTTCGATTTACGGCTAAAATAAATTTTTCTCATTTTATTCAATAACATATTCTTGCTTAGATAACTTTTTTACATAGGGATTAAGCATTTAGAACGATATAATGTTTAAAATAAGGGCACTTTACTCTTGACATTTTACGGTTTTTTCAATTTTCTGAAAAATCCTACCATTAGATTTTTTTAAAAATACGATATTCTTGCTTAACTAACGTTTCTACATAGGGATTAAGGATTTAGAACGAAATCTAATGTCAGAAAATGGCACTTTACTCTTGACATTTTTCGGTTTTTTCAATTTTCTGGAAAATCCTATCATTAGATTTTTTTAAAAATACGATATTCTTGCTTAACTAACGTTTTTACATAGGGATTAAGCATTTAGAACGAAATCTAATGTAGGAAAATGGTACTTTACTCTTGACCGGTACGTTGGGACTTTGAAAATATTCGGGCGTTCCAATCGCTCGTCTGTTGCATCATAGCGCGTCTCGGCGCAATCGACCGATTCGCTCGACCCATTATTTTCGATTTACGGCTAAAATAAATTTTTCTCATTTTATTCAATAACATATTCTTGCTTAGATAACTTTTTTACATAGGGATTAAGCATTTAGAACGATATAATGTTTAAAATAAGGGCACTTTACTCTTGACATTTTACGGTTTTTTCAATTTTCTGAAAAATCCTACCATTAGATTTTTTTAAAAATACGATATTCTTGCTTAACTAACGTTTCTACATAGGGATTAAGCATTTAGAACGAAATCTAATGTCAGAAAATGGCACTTTACTCTTGACATTTTTCGGTTTTTTCAATTTTCTGGAAAATCCTATCATTAGATTTTTTTTAAAATACGATATTCTTGCTTAACTAACGTTTTTACATAGGGATTAAGCATTTAGAACGAAATCTAATGTAGGAAAATGGTACTTTACTCTTGATCGGTACGTTGGGACTTTGAAAATATTCGGGCGTTCCAATCGCTCGTCTGTTGCATCATAGCGCGTCTCGGCGCAATCGACCGATTCGCTCGACCCATTATTTTCGATTTACGGCTAAAATAAATTTTTCTCATTTTATTCAATAACATATTCTTGCTTAGATAACTTTTTTACATAGGGATTAAGCATTTAGAACGATATAATGTTTAAAATAAGGGCACTTTACTCTTGACATTTTACGGTTTTTTCAATTTTCTGAAAAATCCTACCATTAGATTTTTTTAAAAATACGATATTCTTGCTTAACTAACGTTTCTACATAGGGATTAAGGATTTAGAACGACATCTAATGTCAGAAAATGGCACTTTACTCTTGACATTTTTCGGTTTTTTCAATTTTCTGGAAAATCCTATCATTAGATTTTTTTAAAAATACGATATTCTTGCTTAACTAACGTTTTTACATAGGGATTAAGCATTTAGAACGAAATCTAATGTAGGAAAATGGTACTTTACTCTTGACCGGTACGTTGGGACTTTGAAAATATTCGGGCGTTCCAATCGCTCGTCTGTTGCATCATAGCGCGTCTCGGCGCAATCGACCGATTCGCTCGACCCATTATTTTCGATTTACGGCTAAAATAAATTTTTCTCATTTTATTCAATAACATATTCTTGCTTAGATAACTTTTTTACATAGGGATTAAGCATTTAGAACGATATAATGTTTAAAATAAGGGCACTTTACTCTTGACATTTTACGGTTTTTTCAATTTTCTGAAAAATCCTACCATTAGATTTTTTTAAAAATACGATATTCTTGCTTAACTAACGTTTCTACATAGGGATTAAGCATTTAGAACGAAATCTAATGTCAGAAAATGGCACTTTACTCTTGACATTTTTCGGTTTTTTCAATTTTCTGGAAAATCCTATCATTAGATTTTTTTAAAAATACGATATTCTTGCTTAACTAACGTTTTTACAAAGGGATTAAGCATTTAGAACGAAATCTAATGTAGGAAAATGGTACTTTACTCTTGATCGGTACGTTGGGACTTTGAAAATATTCGGGCGTTCCAATCGCTCGTCTGTTGCATCATAGCGCGTCTCGGCGCAATCGACCGATTCGCTCGACCCATTATTTTCGATTTACGGCTAAAATAAATTTTTCTCATTTTATTCAATAACATATTCTTGCTTAGATAACTTTTTTACATAGGGATTAAGCATTTAGAACGATATAATGTTTAAAATAAGGGCACTTTACTCTTGACATTTTACGGTTTTTTCAATTTTCTGAAAAATCCTACCATTAGATTTTTTTAAAAATACGATATTCTTGCTTAACTAACGTTTCTACATAGGGATTAAGCATTTAGAACGAAATCTAATGTCAGAAAATGGCACTTTACTCTTGACATTTTTCGGTTTTTTCAATTTTCTGGAAAATCCTATCATTAGATTTTTTTTAAAATACGATATTCTTGCTTAACTAACGTTTTTACATAGGGATTAAGCATTTAGAACGAAATCTAATGTAGGAAAATGGTACTTTACTCTTGATCGGTACGTTGGGACTTTGAAAATATTCGGGCGTTCCAATCGCTCGTCTGTTGCATCATAGCGCGTCTCGGCGCAATCGACCGATTCGCTCGACCCATTATTTTCGATTTACGGCTAAAATAAATTTTTCTCATTTTATTCAATAACATATTCTTGCTTAGATAACTTTTTTACATAGGGATTAAGCATTTAGAACGATATAATGTTTAAAATAAGGGCACTTTACTCTTGACATTTTACGGTTTTTTCAATTTTCTGAAAAATCCTACCATTAGATTTTTTTAAAAATACGATATTCTTGCTTAACTAACGTTTCTACATAGGGATTAAGGATTTAGAACGACATCTAATGTCAGAAAATGGCACTTTACTCTTGACATTTTTCGGTTTTTTCAATTTTCTGGAAAATCCTATCATTAGATTTTTTTAAAAATACGATATTCTTGCTTAACTAACGTTTTTACATAGGGATTAAGCATTTAGAACGAAATCTAATGTAGGAAAATGGTACTTTACTCTTGACCGGTACGTTGGGACTTTGAAAATATTCGGGCGTTCCAATCGCTCGTCTGTTGCATCATAGCGCGTCTCGGCGCAATCGACCGATTCGCTCGACCCATTATTTTCGATTTACGGCTAAAATAAATTTTTCTCATTTTATTCAATAACATATTCTTGCTTAGATAACTTTTTTACATAGGGATTAAGCATTTAGAACGATATAATGTTTAAAATAAGGGCACTTTACTCTTGACATTTTACGGTTTTTTCAATTTTCTGAAAAATCCTACCATTAGATTTTTTTAAAAATACGATATTCTTGCTTAACTAACGTTTCTACATAGGGATTAAGCATTTAGAACGAAATCTAATGTCAGAAAATGGCACTTTACTCTTGACATTTTTCGGTTTTTTCAATTTTCTGGAAAATCCTATCATTAGATTTTTTTTAAAATACGATATTCTTGCTTAACTAACGTTTTTACATAGGGATTAAGCATTTAGAACGAAATCTAATGTAGGAAAATGGTACTTTACTCTTGATCGGTACGTTGGGACTTTGAAAATATTCGGGCGTTCCAATCGCTCGTCTGTTGCATCATAGCGCGTCTCGGCGCAATCGACCGATTCGCTCGACCCATTATTTTCGATTTACGGCTAAAATAAATTTTTCTCATTTTATTCAATAACATATTCTTGCTTAGATAACTTTTTTACATAGGGATTAAGCATTTAGAACGATATAATGTTTAAAATAAGGGCACTTTACTCTTGACATTTTACGGTTTTTTCAATTTTCTGAAAAATCCTACCATTAGATTTTTTTAAAAATACGATATTCTTGCTTAACTAACGTTTCTACATAGGGATTAAGGATTTAGAACGAAATCTAATGTCAGAAAATGGCACTTTACTCTTGACATTTTTCGGTTTTTTCAATTTTCTGGAAAATCCTATCATTAGATTTTTTTAAAAATACGATATTCTTGCTTAACTAACGTTTTTACATAGGGATTAAGCATTTAGAACGAAATCTAATGTAGGAAAATGGTACTTTACTCTTGACCGGTACGTTGGGACTTTGAAAATATTCGGGCGTTCCAATCGCTCGTCTGTTGCATCATAGCGCGTCTCGGCGCAATCGACCGATTCGCTCGACCCATTATTTTCGATTTACGGCTAAAATAAATTTTTCTCATTTTATTCAATAACATATTCTTGCTTAGATAACTTTTTTACATAGGGATTAAGCATTTAGAACGATATAATGTTTAAAATAAGGGCACTTTACTCTTGACATTTTACGGTTTTTTCAATTTTCTGAAAAATCCTACCATTAGATTTTTTTAAAAATACGATATTCTTGCTTAACTAACGTTTCTACATAGGGATTAAGCATTTAGAACGAAAACTAATGTCAGAAAATGGCACTTTACTCTTGACATTTTTCGGTTTTTTCAATTTTCTGGAAAATCCTATCATTAGATTTTTTTAAAAATACGATATTCTTGCTTAACTAACGTTTTTACAAAGGGATTAAGCATTTAGAACGAAATCTAATGTAGGAAAATGGTACTTTACTCTTGATCGGTACGTTGGGACTTTGAAAATATTCGGGCGTTCCAATCGCTCGTCTGTTGCATCATAGCGCGTCTCGGCGCAATCGACCGATTCGCTCGACCCATTATTTTCGATTTACGGCTAAAATAAATTTTTCTCATTTTATTCAATAACATATTCTTGCTTAGATAACTTTTTTACATAGGGATTAAGCATTTAGAACGATATAATGTTTAAAATAAGGGCACTTTACTCTTGACATTTTACGGTTTTTTCAATTTTCTGAAAAATCCTACCATTAGATTTTTTTAAAAATACGATATTCTTGCTTAACTAACGTTTCTACATAGGGATTAAGCATTTAGAACGAAATCTAATGTCAGAAAATGGCACTTTACTCTTGACATTTTTCGGTTTTTTCAATTTTCTGGAAAATCCTATCATTAGATTTTTTTTAAAATACGATATTCTTGCTTAACTAACGTTTTTACATAGGGATTAAGCATTTAGAACGAAATCTAATGTAGGAAAATGGTACTTTACTCTTGACCGGTACGTTGGGACTTTGAAAATATTCGGGCGTTCCAATCGCTCGTCTGTTGCATCATAGCGCGTCTCGGCGCAATCGACCGATTCGCTCGACCCATTATTTTCGATTTACGGCTAAAATAAATTTTTCTCATTTTATTCAATAACATATTCTTGCTTAGATAACTTTTTTACATAGGGATTAAGCATTTAGAACGATATAATGTTTAAAATAAGGGCACTTTACTCTTGACATTTTACGGTTTTTTCAATTTTCTGAAAAATCCTATCATTAGATTTTTTTAAAAATACGATAATCTTGCTTAACTAACGTTTCTACATAGGGATTAAGCATTTAGAACGAAATCTAATGTCAGAAAATGGCACTTTACTCTTGACATTTTTCGGTTTTTTCAATTTTCTGGAAAATCCTATCATTAGATTTTTTTTAAAATACGATATTCTTGCTTAACTAACGTTTTTACATAGGGATTAAGCATTTAGAACGAAATCTAATGTAGGAAAATGGTACTTTACTCTTGACCGGTACGTTGGGACTTTGAAAATATTCGGGCGTTCCAATCGCTCGTCTGTTGCATCATAGCGCGTCTCGGCGCAATCGACCGATTCGCTCGACCCATTATTTTCGATTTACGGCTAAAATAAATTTTTCTCATTTTATTCAATAACATATTCTTGCTTAGATAACTTTTTTACATAGGGATTAAGCATTTAGAACGATATAATGTTTAAAATAAGGGCACTTTACTCTTGACATTTTACGGTTTTTTCAATTTTCTGAAAAATCCTACCATTAGATTTTTTTAAAAATACGATATTCTTGCTTAACTAACGTTTCTACATAGGGATTAAGCATTTAGAACGAAATCTAATGTCAGAAAATGGCACTTTACTCTTGACATTTTTCGGTTTTTTCAATTTTCTGGAAAATCCTATCATTAGATTTTTTTAAAAATACGATATTCTTGCTTAACTAACGTTTTTACATAGGGATTAAGCATTTAGAACGAAATCTAATGTAGGAAAATGGTACTTTACTCTTGATCGGTACGTTGGGACTTAGAAAATATTCGGCCGTACGCGGCGCGTCTCGGCGCTTCGAACAGCTCCGGTGTCCCCATTATTTTCGATTTACGGCTAAAATAAATTTTTCTAATTTTTTTCAATAACATATTCTTGCTTAAATAACTTTTTTACATAGGGATTAAGCATTTAGAACGATACATTGTTTAAAATAATGGCACTTTACTCTTGACATTTTACGGTTTTTTCAATTTTCTGAAAAATCCTATCATTAGATTTTTTTAAAAATACGATATTCTTGCTTAACTAACGTTTCTACATAGGGATTAAGCATTTAGAACGAAATCTAATGTCAGAAAATGGCACTTTACTCTTGACATTTTTCGGTTTTTTCAATTTTCTGGAAAATCCTATCATTAGATTTTTTTAAAAATACGATATTCTTGCTTAACTAACGTTTTTACATAGGGATTAAGCATTTAGAACGAAATCTAATGTAGGAAAATGGTACTTTACTCTTGATCGGTACGTTGGGACTTAGAAAATATTCGGCCGTACGCGGCGCGTCTCGGCGCTTCGAACAGCTCCGGTGTCCCCATTATTTTCGATTTACGGCTAAAATAAATTTTTCTAATTTTTTTCAATAACATATTCTTGCTTAAATAACTTTTTTACATAGGGATTAAGCATTTAGAACGATACATTGTTTAAAATAATGGCACTTTACTCTTGACATTTTACGGTTTTTTCAATTTTCTGAAAAATCCTATCATTAGATTTTTTTAAAAATACGATATTCTTGCTTAACTAACGTTTCTACATAGGGATTAAGCATTTAGAACGAAATCTAATGTCAGAAAATGGCACTTTACTCTTGACATTTTTCGGTTTTTTCAATTTTCTGGAAAATCCTATCATTAGATTTTTTTAAAAATACGATATTCTTGCTTAACTAACGTTTTTACATAGGGATTAAGCATTTAGAACGAAATCTAATGTAGGAAAATGGTACTTTACTCTTGATCGGTACGTTGGGACTTAGAAAATATTCGGCCGTACGCGGCGCGTCTCGGCGCTTCGAACAGCTCCGGTGTCCCCATTATTTTCGATTTACGGCTAAAATAAATTTTTCTAATTTTTTTCAATAACATATTCTTGCTTAAATAACTTTTTTACATAGGGATTAAGCATTTAGAACGATACATTGTTTAAAATAATGGCACTTTACTCTTGACATTTTACGGTTTTTTCAATTTTCTGAAAAATCCTATCATTAGATTTTTTTAAAAATACGATATTCTTGCTTAACTAACGTTTCTACATAGGGATTAAGCATTTAGAACGAAATCTAATGTCAGAAAATGGCACTTTACTCTTGACATTTTTCGGTTTTTTCAATTTTCTGGAAAATCCTATCATTAGATTTTTTTAAAAATACGATATTCTTGCTTAACTAACGTTTTTACATAGGGATTAAGCATTTAGAACGAAATCTAATGTAGGAAAATGGTACTTTACTCTTGATCGGTACGTTGGGACTTAGAAAATATTCGGCCGTACGCGGCGCGTCTCGGCGCTTCGAACAGCTCCGGTGTCCCCATTATTTTCGATTTACGGCTAAAATAAATTTTTCTAATTTTTTTCGATTACATATTCTTGCTTAAATAACTTTTTTACATAGGGATTAAGCATTTAGAACGACATGTTGTTTAAAATAATGGTACTTTACTCTTGTGATTTTTCGGTTTTTTTTGATTATTTTGAAAAATAAATTTTTGTAATTTTTTTAAATGCGATATTCGTGATCAGTGAACGATTTCACATATGGATTAAGCATTTAGAATCGTGCGGACGCGTTATTAAAAAAGTTTACTCGATGCGATGGGACTTTAAAAAGTTTGTGAAAATTTTCATATTGGGAAAAAATGTGTAATTTTTTGTCTAGTTTACGGTAGTGTAATTTATTTTAATGTTTACTATAAAAATTTTTTTCGTTCGTTCACGCGCTATGTTACAACAGCACGGCCGGGCGGTCTGTTGCCGCAGCGGTTTACACTCATAAGCGCGCGTGCTATTCGGCCGGCGGCGCCGGCGTCCTTGCCGGCCGTTCGGTATCTATAAGAGATACACGGTCCGTGCGAGGCGGACGGAGCAGAGCGGGTTTTGGGCCAATTCTACGATCTCGGTCGAGAAGCTGTCTCAGAGCTCCTTCGGGGCTTCGGTCCTGACTGTTTCGTGCCGTTTACGTTACGGACTTTTCTCCACACAGCGTGGCCACGGGTCGGTGTCTTTGACCGAATGGCCCATATGTGGCAAGCCCTACGGGGTTGGTTACCCGTATGCACTTTGTATGTATACTCGTACTCACTGAGCAATCGACTCTTCTGTCCGAGCGATGGAAAAATTTTTTAAAATGCATCTGTAAGATTTGGAAGCAAATCGTACCAATTGAAAACTGTGGCTAAAATGAAATAGCCCAGTGGAGAGAGAAAACTATCAAAAAACTGATTTTTTAAATCAAGAGGTGTCAGAAATCGAAATGCCTAGCGCGAGCGGAAGAACACGCTTTCTCGCCAGTCCAGCATGTGTCCTGTCCGTTCTTCCTCGGCTTGCCGATTTTGCCCAGATCAGAGGTTTCGTGCTTCCGGCGGTCAGAAGATCAGCGTGAGCGTACGCGCTTCCACGACTATGGCATCACCCATGTACTTTTTCCTTTGAATATATTTGAGTACATAAAAAATATTAAAACATATAGAGAGAACTGTGTCTTGGATCTTAAAAATTTGTCAATAGCGATGATATATTATTACTTAACTTGAAGTATTTGTACGTTTTAGCTGGGACGTACATTTATCTTACAAGATGTTAATAGCGAGACTCTTGAAGATAAAATTATCTTGTGATTTTATGAAGGCAAAGATAGAAACGTACGAAGCTGGCGTACGTAGAAAAATGTGATTTTATGATAGAACAAAAATATAATACGTACGTTTTTGGGCGTACGGTAAAATATCTGTATGGTAGAAAAATGAAAGAAATTGAGCGTTAAAGAAGATATGTTACAAGCGCGGAATGTGGCAAAACTTGTACATATTTGAAAGAGAAAAATGGTGTGTCGACCTGACATATATATATGAAACAGGCGACGATGGAAAAGGATTTAAATTTTGTCCATTTTATATATACATATTGTATAGTTCCCTGGTTGATCCTGCCAGTAGTCATATGCTTGTCTCAAAGATTAAGCCATGCATGTCTCAGTACATGCCGTATTAAGGTGAAACCGCGAATGGCTCATTAAATCAGTTATGGTTTCTTAGATCGTACTAAAATTTACTTGGATAACTGTGGTAATTCTAGAGCTAATACATGCAAAACAGAGTTCCGACCAGAGATGGTAGGAACGCTTTTATTAGATCAAAACCAATCGGTGGCGGGTGTTTACACTCGTCCATCGTTTGCTTTGGTGACTCTGAATAACTTTGTGCTGATCGCATGGTCTTATAGCACCGGCGACGCATCTTTCAAATGTCTGCCTTATCAACTGTCGATGGTAGGTTCTGCGCCTACCATGGTTGTAACGGGTAACGGGGAATCAGGGTTCGATTCCGGAGAGGGAGCCTGAGAAACGGCTACCACATCCAAGGAAGGCAGCAGGCGCGCAAATTACCCACTCCCGGCACGGGGAGGTAGTGACGAAAAATAACGATACGGGACTCATCCGAGGCCCCGTAATCGGAATGAGTACACTTTAAATCCTTTAACGAGGATCCATTGGAGGGCAAGTCTGGTGCCAGCAGCCGCGGTAATTCCAGCTCCAATAGCGTATATTAAAGTTGTTGCGGTTAAAAAGCTCGTAGTTGAATCTGTGTGTCACAGTGTCGGTTCATCGCTCGCGGTGTTTAACTGGCATTATGTGGTACGTCCTACCGGTGGGCTTTGCTCTTCACGGGGCGGTCCAACTAATATCCCATCGCGGTGCTCTTCACTGAGTGTCGAGGTGGGCCGGTACGTTTACTTTGAACAAATTAGAGTGCTCAAAGCAGGCTACCTTCGCCTGAATACTGTGTGCATGGAATAATGGAATAGGACCTCGGTTCTATTTTGTTGGTTTTCGGAACCCCGAGGTAATGATTAATAGGGACAGATGGGGGCATTCGTATTGCGACGTTAGAGGTGAAATTCTTGGATCGTCGCAAGACGGACAGAAGCGAAAGCATTTGCCAAAAATGTTTTCATTAATCAAGAACGAAAGTTAGAGGTTCGAAGGCGATCAGATACCGCCCTAGTTCTAACCATAAACGATGCCAGCTAGCGATCCGCCGAAGTTCCTACGATGACTCGGCGGGCAGCTTCCGGGAAACCAAAGCTTTTGGGTTCCGGGGGAAGTATGGTTGCAAAGCTGAAACTTAAAGGAATTGACGGAAGGGCACCACCAGGAGTGGAGCCTGCGGCTTAATTTGACTCAACACGGGAAACCTCACCAGGCCCGGACACCGGAAGGATTGACAGATTGATAGCTCTTTCTTGATTCGGTGGGTGGTGGTGCATGGCCGTTCTTAGTTGGTGGAGCGATTTGTCTGGTTAATTCCGATAACGAACGAGACTCTAGCCTGCTAAATAGACGTAATTATGGTATCTCGAAGGCTCTCGGCTTCTGCCGGTGGGGTTTTTACTACCAACGTACAAACAAATCTTCTTAGAGGGACAGGCGGCTTCTAGCCGCACGAGATTGAGCAATAACAGGTCTGTGATGCCCTTAGATGTTCTGGGCCGCACGCGCGCTACACTGAAGGAATCAGCGTGTGTTCCCTGGCCGAAAGGCCCGGGTAACCCGCTGAACCTCCTTCGTGCTAGGGATTGGGGCTTGCAATTATTCCCCATGAACGAGGAATTCCCAGTAAGCGCGAGTCATAAGCTCGCGTTGATTACGTCCCTGCCCTTTGTACACACCGCCCGTCGCTACTACCGATTGAATGATTTAGTGAGGTCTTCGGACTGGTGCGCGGCAATGTTTCGGCATTGCCGATGATGCCGGGAAGATGACCAAACTTGATTATTTAGAGGAAGTAAAAGTCGTAACAAGGTTTCCGTAGGTGAACCTGCGGAAGGATCATTACAATGTTCCAATATATCTCAAAGAGAGAGGAGAGGAGGAGAGAAAATGAATTCGATTAGTTTGTGGATAAGAATTCATATAAAAAAAAAAGATATTGTTGAGCCCGCCAGATCATTCGTGCGTGATTTACACGGCCAGACGTGTGTACTACACGTATTAGGCCTTTGATCTGCGTTGCGTAGGCCACAACAAATCTTTCAAAGAGAGAGAGATATATGTGTTGTTGGGGTTTGTGATTATGAAGGTGCCCCAACGCACAAAAATATATAAAAATGTACAAAGTTGGGATGTGGTGTGGTGGAGAAGAGTTGGGCCCGACCAGATCATTCGTGCGTGATTTACACGGCAGACGTGTGTACTACACGTATTAGGCCTTTGATCTGCGTTGCGTAGGCCATCTTCCTTCCAAGACACACACGTGTTGGGGTTTGTGTGATTTTATGATAGTGCCTCAACACGGAAAAATAAGCGTACGAGAAGAGTTGGGCCCGACCAGATCATTCGTGCGTGATTTATACACGGCCAGACGCGTATTATATTACACGTATTAGGCCTTTGATCTGCGTTGCGTAGGCCATCTTCTCGATAGAGAGAAAGCCAATGTATTCTTTTTTCTTTCTTTACACACACACACACACAGTTGTAGTAGGACAGGGAGGGATGCGAGCGTGCTAATCACGCTTCCTCAAGTCTTCGCTGTGGTGTAAAAAAAAAAAAGAAAAAAAGGAATCGTTGGGAAAGTCCAAAGGACGAAAATATCGGGCAGTCTGAAGATAACTTAATGCTCGTTTACATTGGTATCAAGAGAGACCGGCTTGTGTAGCTCGTTTCAATGCTGTGTCGTTGTCATTGACACCCTACTCTGTTGCGCGCTAGTGGCAGCATGAGCGTGGGACGTATATATATATGACACCCAGCTAGAGCCGGCCGTGAGTCCGTCCGGTGTAAATAACGACGAAAGGAGAGAGAAACTTTTCGAATCCAGTATCGGGTTGATAATTGTCCAGTTTGAATATCCATATCCCCGTCGTTTTTGGAGGTGATATACTCTCTGTGTTTCTTCGATAGAAGGCTTTTCAATGTTCTATTCGCTCCGACCGTCGAACTTGCAAGAAAACAGTGGTTTTGGATTTGCTCGTACATATATATATGGTTTCGACGGAAATATCTCGTTCTTTAAGGGACAATTATGTCGTTGTACGACGACTCCCGAATCTCCTTCGCGCGCTGGTTGGAGCTCTTCGGGTATCGGCTTGTTCCGAAATATAACACAAAAATGTGGTGGATAGCAAATACACATTATATATATATGAGAGAATAAAAGGGAAAAATTACCCTGAACGGTGGATCACTTGGCTCGTGGGTCGATGAAGAACGCAGCTAATTGCGCGTCAACGTGTGAACTGCAGGACACATGAACATCGACATTTCGAACGCACATTGCGGTCCACGGATACAATTCCTGGACCACGCCTGGCTGAGGGTCGTTTACGTACTTATAAACTGCTTGCGTTGATGGCACTTGTTGCCTATATACGTACGAGCGAATGGTGGGCGCTTCGTCGGCGTTTGTCGCGGTCCTATGAATATTGAGAAATTTTACGTACGTCTAACAGTCTTCGAGAGAGATGGAAATCGTGTTCGAACTAGCGTGAGTGTGGAAGGCGGTGTCGTGTGTCGTATATGTTTTATATACGTCCGCCCGTCTGAAACACCGCTTCGAAGCGGTGACAAAATCTTTTTCGGGACGATTCGTATTCGTAGAACTATCGAGATTTCACTGGTACATTTTCAACGCGCTCCCGACGTCGCCTGAAATGAAACGAGATGGGTTTAACCCACGAAAGCGTACTACACGAGTCTGTCCTATGTGAAGACTGTGTACAGAGATCGAACGAACGCATGAAAGAAATTGAACGAAAGAACACATAACCCGCAAAAATATAGAGTAGAATTGTGACCGTTGCTTCGAATTTGAATTTATATGTATATATATATCATAGCCCCAGGGAGTGGAACCTATGAGTGTGGAAGGATGTCTCTTACCGTTATGTTGCCAGAGGAAAAAAAGTCTCTCTCTTCGTACGACACATTTGTGTACGAATTGTA
>NW_027476696.1:60000-62500 GCF_051020955.1 Megalopta genalis | reverse complement strand
GTTAAACACTTGTAAAAAAAACGCAGCTATTTTATTATTTTTTTTATTATTATATAAATCGCAGCATATTTTGTTATTATATACATGCACAAAAAACACCCATTGGGCGAAAGGGAATCCGGTTTCTATTCCGGAACCCGGCAGCGGAACCGCATACCATTCGGGCCCTCGTAAGAGTGTTCGTCGGGGTAACCCAAAATGACCTGGAGACGCCGTCGGGAGATCCGGGGAGAGTTTTCTTTTCTGTATAAGCGTTCGAGTTCCCTGGAAACCTCTAGCAGGGAGATAGGGTTTGGAACGCGAAGAGCACCGCAGTTGCGGCGGTGTCCGGATCATCCCCTCGGACCTTGAAAATCCAGGAGAGGGCCACGTGGAGGTGTCGCGCCGGTTCGTACCCATATCCGCAGCAGGTCTCCAAGGTAAAGAGCCTCTAGTCGATAGATTAATGTAGGTAAGGGAAGTCGGCAAATTGGATCCGTAACTTCGGGATAAGGATTGGCTCTGAGGAGCGGGGCGTGTCGGGCTTGGTCGGGAAGCGGGTCTGGCTGACGTGCCGGGCCTGGGCGAGGTGAACGGCTCTCGTGGCTGGGATCCGAGCTCGGTCCCGTGCCTTGGCCTCCCGCGGATCTTCCTTGCTGCGAGGCTTCCGTGGCGTTTCCCATCGGTGCGGTCGTCCTCTTCGGCCGCCATTCAACGCTCAGCTCAGAACTGGCACGGACTAGGGGAATCCGACTGTCTAATTAAAACAAAGCATTGCGATGGCCCCCACGGGTGTTGACGCAATGTGATTTCTGCCCAGTGCTCTGAATGTCAACGTGAAGAAATTCAAAAAAGCGCGGGTAAACGGCGGGAGTAACTATGACTCTCTTGACCTCACCTCCCAGAGCTAGGGCAGAGAGGCCCTTGCATTGACTGGAGTCGTGGTACAAAGTGCCCAAATAGATAAATAAATAAATAAGACATAATCGCTACATTCTGGAGATGAGTACGTAGTGCTCCTTAAGATATCGAAATTTTTAAAACAGTGTGGTTGGAGTTAGAGACAGACAAGGCAGGGGCTTCTCTGCTCTTGGATTGGATATGACAACTAGGCTATGCATTTGGATATGATTAGGTAAAATTGGACAAAACAATAACGATTCACAAACATATAAAATGTTCGATAGTGTAGAAGAAGAAGCCTCGGACGTAGAGGTCCCCGGCCCTGGGGCCTCTGCGGCGGACTCGTCCGCTATGAATAGGAGGGCCATTGTTGACGACCCTAGCAATCCTAATGGACATGAGTTTGATTATCTATTGGATCTACCATCGAGTGGACAGATACGCTGCCAGGCATGCACTGGCAATGATAGACGCTTCCTAGGGGAGAACGACTGGATCAAACATGCAAATGAACACCACCCTGACCTGAAAGTGGGTTGGAGATGCAGGGGATGTGGTAAAACCTTTCCAAAAATTCATAGCTGCAGGTGCCACATCCCCAAATGCAAAGGCAGGGTGGAAACAGAAATAGTGACGGGATTCAGTTGTTCGACCTGTGGGAGCGTCTTTAAAACCCAAAAGGGATTGTCGCAGCATGAGAGAATCCGGCACCCGGCTGTGAGGAACCTAAAGAGGTTGACACTAGCAAGCGGACCCTCTTCTAGACCGGTCACTAGAGCCTCGGTCTGGTCTGAAGAGGAAACACAATTGCTCATTCGCTTGAATGAGCAATATAAGCATGAAAAACAACCAAATGCAAAAATCCGCCAGTTCCTCACAACCAAAACTCTCAAGCAAATAAGCGACAAAAGGAGGCTCCTGTCCACTCGAAGGTTCGAGAGTGTGGTAGAGGAGCCAGACTCCGACTCATCATCCAGCGGATCAGACTTTCTAGATGCAGTAGAGGACCCCCTGGATGCTCAGGATGAAAGTGATTGGAAAGAGGGCTTCAGGTGGGCAATCCTTGAGAATCCGCTGGGTGATGACCACGAACTAAGGGGCATAGAGGAGTCAATCGCGATGCTGGCCGGATCGGAGGAACCACACTCACTAGAGATCGAGCGAATTTTAGAGAAATTATTGGATAAAATGGAGCTAGAAAAAGAAAATACGAACAGCTCAAAGAAAAGAAAAAATACTGTACGGGCAAATAAAGAAAGCGACCGCACCCGGTACAATAAATTTAGATTCGCTCGATTCCAAGAACTTTACAATAAATGCCCCAAAAAATTAATAGATATGGCGGTCGCGGGAGAGAGGCTTGAAAAGAGGAAGCAGGTGGAGCTTCCTGATAGAGCAAGCATAGAAAGGCTCTATGGTGACCTGTGGGGTAAAGAGGGACCCACTACAGGTCTACCAAAACTCGATGGGGGACCGAGTACGCTCTCTCCTTTAAATGAAATATGGACTCCCATCTCGACTAATGAAATAGTCATGAAGATGAGGAGAATCAAGGGCGATACGGCGGCGGGCCCCGACGGTGTCACCAAGGCCAGCCTGAAAAAGGCGGGAATCTTAC
>NW_027476696.1:17500-55000 GCF_051020955.1 Megalopta genalis | reverse complement strand
ATAAGAATTACATTATAAGATAGAAAGCACTACGCCGCTGGACATAAAATCTCCATTATCCGAACGAAAGTAACACGCCGCTGGTACTTTATTTTATTATAATAATTTAATTATAAGACAGAAACCGCTGATACTTGGTTGTAAAATCTCCATTATCCGAACGAAAGTAACACGCCGCTGGTACTTTATTTTATTATAATAATTTAATTATAAGACAGAAACCGCTGGTACTTGGTTGTAAAATCTCCATTATCCGAACGAAAGCAATACGCCGTTGGTACTTGGTTATAAAATTTTCATTACAAGATAGAAAGCAATATGCCGCTGGTTATATTAATGTAATCTTATGGAAAGCATTACGCCGCTGGAACTTTGACCATTGCAATAATCGATCGGAAGCTATACACAGCAAGGAATACGAATATTATACCAAGAGATCGAAAACAATACGCTGTTCGGACGTTTTGACTAGCTGTCGCACAGTGCAGACGCGTCGACCCGTCGCTCCGCATTTCGAGCGCAATTTCAGTGGTTTTTCAGTTCAGAAAATTACAGAGAGTGTTTGGTTGTGTTGCAGGAGTCAAACTGAATGATTTGATGCATAAAGTTTAATTAAACTCCCATTAGTTTGCCGGGAAACATCGATTATTCCGATCTAGAAAGAGACAGAGACAGTCGATCCGCGTTATGTTAAATATCTCCAGGTTACCGATTCCACAAAATTATAAAAAGTATACGGCTGTGTAGCGGGGATCAAAACGAGTAATTTCATGTATAAAGTTTAAATAATCTCCCAATAGTTTGCCGGGAAACATCGATAATTCCGATCTAGAAAGAGACAGAGACAGTCGATCCGCGTTATGTTAAATATCTCAAGGTTACCGATTCCACAAAATTATAAAAAGTATACGGCTGTGTAGCGGGGACCAAAACGAGTAATTTCATGTATAAAGTTTAATTAATCTCCCAATAGTTTGCCGGGAAACATCGATTATTCCGATCTAGAAAGAGACAGAGACAGTCGATCCGCGTTATGTTAAATATCTCCAGGTTACCGATTCCACAAAATTATAAAAAGTATACGGCTGTGTAGCGGGGATCAAAACGAGTAATTTCATGTATAAAGTTTAAATAATCTCCCAATAGTTTGCCGGGAAACATCGATAATTCCGATCTAGAAAGAGACAGAGACAGTCGATCCGCGTTATGTTAAATATCTCAAGGTTACCGATTCCACAAAATTATAAAAAGTATACGGCTGTGTAGCGGGGATCAAAACGAGTAATTTCATGTATAAAGTTTAAATAATCTCCCAATAGTTTGCCGGGAAACATCGATAATTCCGATCTAGAAAGAGACAGAGACAGTCGATCCGCGTTATGTTAAATATCTCAAGGTTACCGATTCCACAAAATTATAAAAAGTATACGGCTGTGTAGCGGGGATCAAAACGAGTAATTTCGTGTATAAAGTTTAATTAATCTCCGAATAGTTTTCCGGGAAACATCGATAATTCCGATCTAGAAAGAGACAGAGACAGTCGATCCGCGTTATGTTAAATATTTCAAGGTTCCCGATTCCACAAAATTATAAAAAGTATACGGCTGTGTAGCGGGGACCAAAACGAGTAATTTCATGTATAAAGTTTAAATAATCTCCCAATAGTTTGCCGGGAAACATCGATAATTCCGATCTAGAAAGAGACAGAGACAGTCGATCCGCGTTATGTTAAATATCTCAAGGTTACCGATTCCACAAAATTATAAAAAGTATACGGCTGTGTAGCGGGGACCAAAACGAGTAATTTCATGTATAAAGTTTAATTAATCTCCCAATAGTTTGCCGGGAAACATCGATTATTCCGATCTAGAAAGAGACAGAGACAGTCGATCCGCGTTATGTTAAATATCTCCAGGTTACCGATTCCACAAAATTATAAAAAGTATACGGCTGTGTAGCGGGGATCAAAACGAGTAATTTCGTGTATAAAGTTTAAATAATCTCCCAATAGTTTGCCGGGAAACATCGATAATTCCGATCTAGAAAGAGACAGAGACAGTCGATCCGCGTTATGTTAAATATCTCAAGGTTACCGATTCCACAAAATTATAAAAAGTATACGGCTGTGTAGCGGGGATCAAAACGAGTAATTTCGTGTATAAAGTTTAATTAATCTCCGAATAGTTTTCCGGGAAACATCGATTATTCCGATCTAGAAAGAGACAGAGACAGTCGATCCGCGTTATGTTAAATATTTCAAGGTTCCCGATTCCACAAAATTATAAAAAGTATACGGCTGTGTAGCGGGGATCAAAACGAGTAATTTCGTGTATAAAGTTTAATTAATATCCCATTACTTTGCCGGGAAACATCAATACTTCGATCGCGCGAGAGAGACAGAGAAACGAACAGTCTTTTTTTCGATTTACGGCTAAAATAAATTTTTCTCATTTTATTCAATAACATATTCTTGCTTAGATAACTTTTTTACATAGGGATTAAGCATTTAGAACGATACATTGTTTAAAATAATGGCACTTTACTCTTGACATTTTACGGTTTTTTCAATTTTCTGAAAAATCCTACCATTAGATTTTTTTAAAAATACGATATTCTTGCTTAACTAACGTTTCTACATAGGGATTAAGCATTTAGAACGAAATCTAATGTAGGAAAATGGTACTTTACTCTTGATCGGTACGTTGGGACTTAGAAAATATTCGGCCGTACGCGGCGCGTCTCGGCGCATCGAACAGCTCCGGTGTCCCCATTATTTTCGATTTACGGCTAAAATAAATTTTTCTAATTTTTTTCAATAACATATTCTTGCTTAAATAACTTTTTTACATAGGGATTAAGCATTTAGAACGATACATTGTTTAAAATAATGGCACTTTACTCTTGACATTTTACGGTTTTTTCAATTTTCTGAAAAATCCTATCATTAGATTTTTTTAAAAATACGATATTCTTGCTTAACTAACGTTTCTACATAGGGATTAAGCATTTAGAACGAAATCTAATGTCAGAAAATGGCACTTTACTCTTGACATTTTTCGGTTTTTTCAATTTTCTGGAAAATCCTATCATTAGATTTTTTTAAAAATACGATATTCTTGCTTAACTAACGTTTTTACATAGGGATTAAGCATTTAGAACGAAATCTAATGTAGGAAAATGGTACTTTACTCTTGATCGGTACGTTGGGACTTAGAAAATATTCGGCCGTACGCGGCGCGTCTCGGCGCTTCGAACAGCTCCGGTGTCCCCATTATTTTCGATTTACGGCTAAAATAAATTTTTCTAATTTTTTTCAATAACATATTCTTGCTTAAATAACTTTTTTACATAGGGATTAAGCATTTAGAACGATACATTGTTTAAAATAATGGCACTTTACTCTTGACATTTTACGGTTTTTTCAATTTTCTGAAAAATCCTATCATTAGATTTTTTTAAAAATACGATATTCTTGCTTAACTAACGTTTCTACATAGGGATTAAGCATTTAGAACGAAATCTAATGTCAGAAAATGGCACTTTACTCTTGACATTTTTCGGTTTTTTCAATTTTCTGGAAAATCCTATCATTAGATTTTTTTAAAAATACGATATTCTTGCTTAACTAACGTTTTTACAAAGGGATTAAGCATTTAGAACGAAATCTAATGTAGGAAAATGGTACTTTACTCTTGATCGGTACGTTGGGACTTTGAAAATATTCGGGCGTTCCAATCGCTCGTCTGTTGCATCATAGCGCGTCTCGGCGCAATCGACCGATTCGCTCGACCCATTATTTTCGATTTACGGCTAAAATAAATTTTTCTCATTTTATTCAATAACATATTCTTGCTTAGATAACTTTTTTACATAGGGATTAAGCATTTAGAACGATATAATGTTTAAAATAAGGGCACTTTACTCTTGACATTTTACGGTTTTTTCAATTTTCTGAAAAATCCTATCATTAGATTTTTTTAAAAATACGATAATCTTGCATAACTAACGTTTCTACATAGGGATTAAGCATTTAGAACGAAATCTAATGTCAGAAAATGGCACTTTACTCTTGACATTTTTCGGTTTTTTCAATTTTCTGGAAAATCCTATCATTAGATTTTTTTTAAAATACGATATTCTTGCTTAACTAACGTTTTTACATAGGGATTAAGCATTTAGAACGAAATCTAATGTAGGAAAATGGTACTTTACTCTTGACCGGTACGTTGGGACTTTGAAAATATTCGGGCGTTCCAATCGCTCGTCTGTTGCATCATAGCGCGTCTCGGCGCAATCGACCGATTCGCTCGACCCATTATTTTCGATTTACGGCTAAAATAAATTTTTCTCATTTTATTCAATAACATATTCTTGCTTAGATAACTTTTTTACATAGGGATTAAGCATTTAGAACGATATAATGTTTAAAATAAGGGCACTTTACTCTTGACATTTTACGGTTTTTTCAATTTTCTGAAAAATCCTACCATTAGATTTTTTTAAAAATACGATATTCTTGCTTAACTAACGTTTTTACATAGGGATTAAGCATTTAGAACGAAATCTAATGTAGGAAAATGGTACTTTACTCTTGATCGGTACGTTGGGACTTAGAAAATATTCGGCCGTACGCGGCGCGTCTCGGCGCTTCGAACAGCTCCGGTGTCCCCATTATTTTCGATTTACGGCTAAAATAAATTTTTCTAATTTTTTTCAATAACATATTCTTGCTTAAATAACTTTTTTACATAGGGATTAAGCATTTAGAACGATACATTGTTTAAAATAATGGCACTTTACTCTTGACATTTTACGGTTTTTTCAATTTTCTGAAAAATCCTATCATTAGATTTTTTTAAAAATACGATAATCTTGCATAACTAACGTTTCTACATAGGGATTAAGCATTTAGAACGAAATCTAATGTCAGAAAATGGCACTTTACTCTTGACATTTTTCGGTTTTTTCAATTTTCTGGAAAATCCTATCATTAGATTTTTTTTAAAATACGATATTCTTGCTTAACTAACGTTTTTACATAGGGATTAAGCATTTAGAACGAAATCTAATGTAGGAAAATGGTACTTTACTCTTGACCGGTACGTTGGGACTTTGAAAATATTCGGGCGTTCCAATCGCTCGTCTGTTGCATCATAGCGCGTCTCGGCGCAATCGACCGATTCGCTCGACCCATTATTTTCGATTTACGGCTAAAATAAATTTTTCTCATTTTATTCAATAACATATTCTTGCTTAGATAACTTTTTTACATAGGGATTAAGCATTTAGAACGATATAATGTTTAAAATAAGGGCACTTTACTCTTGACATTTTACGGTTTTTTCAATTTTCTGAAAAATCCTACCATTAGATTTTTTTAAAAATACGATATTCTTGCTTAACTAACGTTTCTACATAGGGATTAAGCATTTAGAACGAAATCTAATGTCAGAAAATGGCACTTTACTCTTGACATTTTTCGGTTTTTTCAATTTTCTGGAAAATCCTATCATTAGATTTTTTTAAAAATACGATATTCTTGCTTAACTAACGTTTTTACAAAGGGATTAAGCATTTAGAACGAAATCTAATGTAGGAAAATGGTACTTTACTCTTGATCGGTACGTTGGGACTTTGAAAATATTCGGGCGTTCCAATCGCTCGTCTGTTGCATCATAGCGCGTCTCGGCGCAATCGACCGATTCGCTCGACCCATTATTTTCGATTTACGGCTAAAATAAATTTTTCTCATTTTATTCAATAACATATTCTTGCTTAGATAACTTTTTTACATAGGGATTAAGCATTTAGAACGATATAATGTTTAAAATAAGGGCACTTTACTCTTGACATTTTACGGTTTTTTCAATTTTCTGAAAAATCCTACCATTAGATTTTTTTAAAAATACGATATTCTTGCTTAACTAACGTTTCTACATAGGGATTAAGCATTTAGAACGAAATCTAATGTCAGAAAATGGCACTTTACTCTTGACATTTTTCGGTTTTTTCAATTTTCTGGAAAATCCTATCATTAGATTTTTTTTAAAATACGATATTCTTGCTTAACTAACGTTTTTACATAGGGATTAAGCATTTAGAACGAAATCTAATGTAGGAAAATGGTACTTTACTCTTGATCGGTACGTTGGGACTTTGAAAATATTCGGGCGTTCCAATCGCTCGTCTGTTGCATCATAGCGCGTCTCGGCGCAATCGACCGATTCGCTCGACCCATTATTTTCGATTTACGGCTAAAATAAATTTTTCTCATTTTATTCAATAACATATTCTTGCTTAGATAACTTTTTTACATAGGGATTAAGCATTTAGAACGATATAATGTTTAAAATAAGGGCACTTTACTCTTGACATTTTACGGTTTTTTCAATTTTCTGAAAAATCCTACCATTAGATTTTTTTAAAAATACGATATTCTTGCTTAACTAACGTTTCTACATAGGGATTAAGGATTTAGAACGACATCTAATGTCAGAAAATGGCACTTTACTCTTGACATTTTTCGGTTTTTTCAATTTTCTGGAAAATCCTATCATTAGATTTTTTTAAAAATACGATATTCTTGCTTAACTAACGTTTTTACATAGGGATTAAGCATTTAGAACGAAATCTAATGTAGGAAAATGGTACTTTACTCTTGACCGGTACGTTGGGACTTTGAAAATATTCGGGCGTTCCAATCGCTCGTCTGTTGCATCATAGCGCGTCTCGGCGCAATCGACCGATTCGCTCGACCCATTATTTTCGATTTACGGCTAAAATAAATTTTTCTCATTTTATTCAATAACATATTCTTGCTTAGATAACTTTTTTACATAGGGATTAAGCATTTAGAACGATATAATGTTTAAAATAAGGGCACTTTACTCTTGACATTTTACGGTTTTTTCAATTTTCTGAAAAATCCTACCATTAGATTTTTTTAAAAATACGATATTCTTGCTTAACTAACGTTTCTACATAGGGATTAAGCATTTAGAACGAAATCTAATGTCAGAAAATGGCACTTTACTCTTGACATTTTTCGGTTTTTTCAATTTTCTGGAAAATCCTATCATTAGATTTTTTTTAAAATACGATATTCTTGCTTAACTAACGTTTTTACATAGGGATTAAGCATTTAGAACGAAATCTAATGTAGGAAAATGGTACTTTACTCTTGATCGGTACGTTGGGACTTTGAAAATATTCGGGCGTTCCAATCGCTCGTCTGTTGCATCATAGCGCGTCTCGGCGCAATCGACCGATTCGCTCGACCCATTATTTTCGATTTACGGCTAAAATAAATTTTTCTCATTTTATTCAATAACATATTCTTGCTTAGATAACTTTTTTACATAGGGATTAAGCATTTAGAACGATATAATGTTTAAAATAAGGGCACTTTACTCTTGACATTTTACGGTTTTTTCAATTTTCTGAAAAATCCTACCATTAGATTTTTTTAAAAATACGATATTCTTGCTTAACTAACGTTTCTACATAGGGATTAAGGATTTAGAACGACATCTAATGTCAGAAAATGGCACTTTACTCTTGACATTTTTCGGTTTTTTCAATTTTCTGGAAAATCCTATCATTAGATTTTTTTAAAAATACGATATTCTTGCTTAACTAACGTTTTTACATAGGGATTAAGCATTTAGAACGAAATCTAATGTAGGAAAATGGTACTTTACTCTTGACCGGTACGTTGGGACTTTGAAAATATTCGGGCGTTCCAATCGCTCGTCTGTTGCATCATAGCGCGTCTCGGCGCAATCGACCGATTCGCTCGACCCATTATTTTCGATTTACGGCTAAAATAAATTTTTCTCATTTTATTCAATAACATATTCTTGCTTAGATAACTTTTTTACATAGGGATTAAGCATTTAGAACGATATAATGTTTAAAATAAGGGCACTTTACTCTTGACATTTTACGGTTTTTTCAATTTTCTGAAAAATCCTACCATTAGATTTTTTTAAAAATACGATATTCTTGCTTAACTAACGTTTCTACATAGGGATTAAGGATTTAGAACGAAATCTAATGTCAGAAAATGGCACTTTACTCTTGACATTTTTCGGTTTTTTCAATTTTCTGGAAAATCCTATCATTAGATTTTTTTAAAAATACGATATTCTTGCTTAACTAACGTTTTTACATAGGGATTAAGCATTTAGAACGAAATCTAATGTAGGAAAATGGTACTTTACTCTTGACCGGTACGTTGGGACTTTGAAAATATTCGGGCGTTCCAATCGCTCGTCTGTTGCATCATAGCGCGTCTCGGCGCAATCGACCGATTCGCTCGACCCATTATTTTCGATTTACGGCTAAAATAAATTTTTCTCATTTTATTCAATAACATATTCTTGCTTAGATAACTTTTTTACATAGGGATTAAGCATTTAGAACGATATAATGTTTAAAATAAGGGCACTTTACTCTTGACATTTTACGGTTTTTTCAATTTTCTGAAAAATCCTACCATTAGATTTTTTTAAAAATACGATATTCTTGCTTAACTAACGTTTCTACATAGGGATTAAGGATTTAGAACGAAATCTAATGTCAGAAAATGGCACTTTACTCTTGACATTTTTCGGTTTTTTCAATTTTCTGGAAAATCCTATCATTAGATTTTTTTAAAAATACGATATTCTTGCTTAACTAACGTTTTTACATAGGGATTAAGCATTTAGAACGAAATCTAATGTAGGAAAATGGTACTTTACTCTTGACCGGTACGTTGGGACTTTGAAAATATTCGGGCGTTCCAATCGCTCGTCTGTTGCATCATAGCGCGTCTCGGCGCAATCGACCGATTCGCTCGACCCATTATTTTCGATTTACGGCTAAAATAAATTTTTCTCATTTTATTCAATAACATATTCTTGCTTAGATAACTTTTTTACATAGGGATTAAGCATTTAGAACGATATAATGTTTAAAATAAGGGCACTTTACTCTTGACATTTTACGGTTTTTTCAATTTTCTGAAAAATCCTACCATTAGATTTTTTTAAAAATACGATATTCTTGCTTAACTAACGTTTCTACATAGGGATTAAGCATTTAGAACGAAAACTAATGTCAGAAAATGGCACTTTACTCTTGACATTTTTCGGTTTTTTCAATTTTCTGGAAAATCCTATCATTAGATTTTTTTAAAAATACGATATTCTTGCTTAACTAACGTTTTTACAAAGGGATTAAGCATTTAGAACGAAATCTAATGTAGGAAAATGGTACTTTACTCTTGATCGGTACGTTGGGACTTTGAAAATATTCGGGCGTTCCAATCGCTCGTCTGTTGCATCATAGCGCGTCTCGGCGCAATCGACCGATTCGCTCGACCCATTATTTTCGATTTACGGCTAAAATAAATTTTTCTCATTTTATTCAATAACATATTCTTGCTTAGATAACTTTTTTACATAGGGATTAAGCATTTAGAACGATATAATGTTTAAAATAAGGGCACTTTACTCTTGACATTTTACGGTTTTTTCAATTTTCTGAAAAATCCTACCATTAGATTTTTTTAAAAATACGATATTCTTGCTTAACTAACGTTTCTACATAGGGATTAAGGATTTAGAACGAAATCTAATGTCAGAAAATGGCACTTTACTCTTGACATTTTTCGGTTTTTTCAATTTTCTGGAAAATCCTATCATTAGATTTTTTTAAAAATACGATATTCTTGCTTAACTAACGTTTTTACATAGGGATTAAGCATTTAGAACGAAATCTAATGTAGGAAAATGGTACTTTACTCTTGACCGGTACGTTGGGACTTTGAAAATATTCGGGCGTTCCAATCGCTCGTCTGTTGCATCATAGCGCGTCTCGGCGCAATCGACCGATTCGCTCGACCCATTATTTTCGATTTACGGCTAAAATAAATTTTTCTCATTTTATTCAATAACATATTCTTGCTTAGATAACTTTTTTACATAGGGATTAAGCATTTAGAACGATATAATGTTTAAAATAAGGGCACTTTACTCTTGACATTTTACGGTTTTTTCAATTTTCTGAAAAATCCTATCATTAGATTTTTTTAAAAATACGATAATCTTGCTTAACTAACGTTTCTACATAGGGATTAAGCATTTAGAACGAAATCTAATGTCAGAAAATGGCACTTTACTCTTGACATTTTTCGGTTTTTTCAATTTTCTGGAAAATCCTATCATTAGATTTTTTTTAAAATACGATATTCTTGCTTAACTAACGTTTTTACATAGGGATTAAGCATTTAGAACGAAATCTAATGTAGGAAAATGGTACTTTACTCTTGACCGGTACGTTGGGACTTTGAAAATATTCGGGCGTTCCAATCGCTCGTCTGTTGCATCATAGCGCGTCTCGGCGCAATCGACCGATTCGCTCGACCCATTATTTTCGATTTACGGCTAAAATAAATTTTTCTCATTTTATTCAATAACATATTCTTGCTTAGATAACTTTTTTACATAGGGATTAAGCATTTAGAACGATATAATGTTTAAAATAAGGGCACTTTACTCTTGACATTTTACGGTTTTTTCAATTTTCTGAAAAATCCTACCATTAGATTTTTTTAAAAATACGATATTCTTGCTTAACTAACGTTTCTACATAGGGATTAAGCATTTAGAACGAAATCTAATGTCAGAAAATGGCACTTTACTCTTGACATTTTTCGGTTTTTTCAATTTTCTGGAAAATCCTATCATTAGATTTTTTTAAAAATACGATATTCTTGCTTAACTAACGTTTCTACATAGGGATTAAGCATTTAGAACGAAATCTAATGTCAGAAAATGGCACTTTACTCTTGACATTTTTCGGTTTTTTCAATTTTCTGGAAAATCCTATCATTAGATTTTTTTTAAAATACGATATTCTTGCTTAACTAACGTTTTTACATAGGGATTAAGCATTTAGAACGAAATCTAATGTAGGAAAATGGTACTTTACTCTTGATCGGTACGTTGGGACTTTGAAAATATTCGGGCGTTCCAATCGCTCGTCTGTTGCATCATAGCGCGTCTCGGCGCAATCGACCGATTCGCTCGACCCATTATTTTCGATTTACGGCTAAAATAAATTTTTCTCATTTTATTCAATAACATATTCTTGCTTAGATAACTTTTTTACATAGGGATTAAGCATTTAGAACGATATAATGTTTAAAATAAGGGCACTTTACTCTTGACATTTTACGGTTTTTTCAATTTTCTGAAAAATCCTACCATTAGATTTTTTTAAAAATACGATATTCTTGCTTAACTAACGTTTCTACATAGGGATTAAGGATTTAGAACGACATCTAATGTCAGAAAATGGCACTTTACTCTTGACATTTTTCGGTTTTTTCAATTTTCTGGAAAATCCTATCATTAGATTTTTTTAAAAATACGATATTCTTGCTTAACTAACGTTTTTACATAGGGATTAAGCATTTAGAACGAAATCTAATGTAGGAAAATGGTACTTTACTCTTGACCGGTACGTTGGGACTTTGAAAATATTCGGGCGTTCCAATCGCTCGTCTGTTGCATCATAGCGCGTCTCGGCGCAATCGACCGATTCGCTCGACCCATTATTTTCGATTTACGGCTAAAATAAATTTTTCTCATTTTATTCAATAACATATTCTTGCTTAGATAACTTTTTTACATAGGGATTAAGCATTTAGAACGATATAATGTTTAAAATAAGGGCACTTTACTCTTGACATTTTACGGTTTTTTCAATTTTCTGAAAAATCCTACCATTAGATTTTTTTAAAAATACGATATTCTTGCTTAACTAACGTTTCTACATAGGGATTAAGCATTTAGAACGAAATCTAATGTCAGAAAATGGCACTTTACTCTTGACATTTTTCGGTTTTTTCAATTTTCTGGAAAATCCTATCATTAGATTTTTTTTAAAATACGATATTCTTGCTTAACTAACGTTTTTACATAGGGATTAAGCATTTAGAACGAAATCTAATGTAGGAAAATGGTACTTTACTCTTGATCGGTACGTTGGGACTTTGAAAATATTCGGGCGTTCCAATCGCTCGTCTGTTGCATCATAGCGCGTCTCGGCGCAATCGACCGATTCGCTCGACCCATTATTTTCGATTTACGGCTAAAATAAATTTTTCTCATTTTATTCAATAACATATTCTTGCTTAGATAACTTTTTTACATAGGGATTAAGCATTTAGAACGATATAATGTTTAAAATAAGGGCACTTTACTCTTGACATTTTTCGGTTTTTTCAATTTTCTGGAAAATCCTATCATTAGATTTTTTTAAAAATACGATATTCTTGCTTAACTAACGTTTTTACAAAGGGATTAAGCATTTAGAACGAAATCTAATGTAGGAAAATGGTACTTTACTCTTGATCGGTACGTTGGGACTTTGAAAATATTCGGGCGTTCCAATCGCTCGTCTGTTGCATCATAGCGCGTCTCGGCGCAATCGACCGATTCGCTCGACCCATTATTTTCGATTTACGGCTAAAATAAATTTTTCTCATTTTATTCAATAACATATTCTTGCTTAGATAACTTTTTTACATAGGGATTAAGCATTTAGAACGATATAATGTTTAAAATAAGGGCACTTTACTCTTGACATTTTACGGTTTTTTCAATTTTCTGAAAAATCCTACCATTAGATTTTTTTAAAAATACGATATTCTTGCTTAACTAACGTTTCTACATAGGGATTAAGCATTTAGAACGAAATCTAATGTCAGAAAATGGCACTTTACTCTTGACATTTTTCGGTTTTTTCAATTTTCTGGAAAATCCTATCATTAGATTTTTTTTAAAATACGATATTCTTGCTTAACTAACGTTTTTACATAGGGATTAAGCATTTAGAACGAAATCTAATGTAGGAAAATGGTACTTTACTCTTGATCGGTACGTTGGGACTTTGAAAATATTCGGGCGTTCCAATCGCTCGTCTGTTGCATCATAGCGCGTCTCGGCGCAATCGACCGATTCGCTCGACCCATTATTTTCGATTTACGGCTAAAATAAATTTTTCTCATTTTATTCAATAACATATTCTTGCTTAGATAACTTTTTTACATAGGGATTAAGCATTTAGAACGATATAATGTTTAAAATAAGGGCACTTTACTCTTGACATTTTACGGTTTTTTCAATTTTCTGAAAAATCCTACCATTAGATTTTTTTAAAAATACGATATTCTTGCTTAACTAACGTTTCTACATAGGGATTAAGGATTTAGAACGACATCTAATGTCAGAAAATGGCACTTTACTCTTGACATTTTTCGGTTTTTTCAATTTTCTGGAAAATCCTATCATTAGATTTTTTTAAAAATACGATATTCTTGCTTAACTAACGTTTTTACATAGGGATTAAGCATTTAGAACGAAATCTAATGTAGGAAAATGGTACTTTACTCTTGACCGGTACGTTGGGACTTTGAAAATATTCGGGCGTTCCAATCGCTCGTCTGTTGCATCATAGCGCGTCTCGGCGCAATCGACCGATTCGCTCGACCCATTATTTTCGATTTACGGCTAAAATAAATTTTTCTCATTTTATTCAATAACATATTCTTGCTTAGATAACTTTTTTACATAGGGATTAAGCATTTAGAACGATATAATGTTTAAAATAAGGGCACTTTACTCTTGACATTTTACGGTTTTTTCAATTTTCTGAAAAATCCTACCATTAGATTTTTTTAAAAATACGATATTCTTGCTTAACTAACGTTTCTACATAGGGATTAAGCATTTAGAACGAAATCTAATGTCAGAAAATGGCACTTTACTCTTGACATTTTTCGGTTTTTTCAATTTTCTGGAAAATCCTATCATTAGATTTTTTTTAAAATACGATATTCTTGCTTAACTAACGTTTTTACATAGGGATTAAGCATTTAGAACGAAATCTAATGTAGGAAAATGGTACTTTACTCTTGATCGGTACGTTGGGACTTTGAAAATATTCGGGCGTTCCAATCGCTCGTCTGTTGCATCATAGCGCGTCTCGGCGCAATCGACCGATTCGCTCGACCCATTATTTTCGATTTACGGCTAAAATAAATTTTTCTCATTTTATTCAATAACATATTCTTGCTTAGATAACTTTTTTACATAGGGATTAAGCATTTAGAACGATATAATGTTTAAAATAAGGGCACTTTACTCTTGACATTTTACGGTTTTTTCAATTTTCTGAAAAATCCTACCATTAGATTTTTTTAAAAATACGATATTCTTGCTTAACTAACGTTTCTACATAGGGATTAAGGATTTAGAACGACATCTAATGTCAGAAAATGGCACTTTACTCTTGACATTTTTCGGTTTTTTCAATTTTCTGGAAAATCCTATCATTAGATTTTTTTAAAAATACGATATTCTTGCTTAACTAACGTTTTTACATAGGGATTAAGCATTTAGAACGAAATCTAATGTAGGAAAATGGTACTTTACTCTTGACCGGTACGTTGGGACTTTGAAAATATTCGGGCGTTCCAATCGCTCGTCTGTTGCATCATAGCGCGTCTCGGCGCAATCGACCGATTCGCTCGACCCATTATTTTCGATTTACGGCTAAAATAAATTTTTCTCATTTTATTCAATAACATATTCTTGCTTAGATAACTTTTTTACATAGGGATTAAGCATTTAGAACGATATAATGTTTAAAATAAGGGCACTTTACTCTTGACATTTTACGGTTTTTTCAATTTTCTGAAAAATCCTACCATTAGATTTTTTTAAAAATACGATATTCTTGCTTAACTAACGTTTCTACATAGGGATTAAGCATTTAGAACGAAATCTAATGTCAGAAAATGGCACTTTACTCTTGACATTTTTCGGTTTTTTCAATTTTCTGGAAAATCCTATCATTAGATTTTTTTTAAAATACGATATTCTTGCTTAACTAACGTTTTTACATAGGGATTAAGCATTTAGAACGAAATCTAATGTAGGAAAATGGTACTTTACTCTTGATCGGTACGTTGGGACTTTGAAAATATTCGGGCGTTCCAATCGCTCGTCTGTTGCATCATAGCGCGTCTCGGCGCAATCGACCGATTCGCTCGACCCATTATTTTCGATTTACGGCTAAAATAAATTTTTCTCATTTTATTCAATAACATATTCTTGCTTAGATAACTTTTTTACATAGGGATTAAGCATTTAGAACGATATAATGTTTAAAATAAGGGCACTTTACTCTTGACATTTTACGGTTTTTTCAATTTTCTGAAAAATCCTACCATTAGATTTTTTTAAAAATACGATATTCTTGCTTAACTAACGTTTCTACATAGGGATTAAGGATTTAGAACGACATCTAATGTCAGAAAATGGCACTTTACTCTTGACATTTTTCGGTTTTTTCAATTTTCTGGAAAATCCTATCATTAGATTTTTTTAAAAATACGATATTCTTGCTTAACTAACGTTTTTACATAGGGATTAAGCATTTAGAACGAAATCTAATGTAGGAAAATGGTACTTTACTCTTGACCGGTACGTTGGGACTTTGAAAATATTCGGGCGTTCCAATCGCTCGTCTGTTGCATCATAGCGCGTCTCGGCGCAATCGACCGATTCGCTCGACCCATTATTTTCGATTTACGGCTAAAATAAATTTTTCTCATTTTATTCAATAACATATTCTTGCTTAGATAACTTTTTTACATAGGGATTAAGCATTTAGAACGATATAATGTTTAAAATAAGGGCACTTTACTCTTGACATTTTACGGTTTTTTCAATTTTCTGAAAAATCCTACCATTAGATTTTTTTAAAAATACGATATTCTTGCTTAACTAACGTTTCTACATAGGGATTAAGCATTTAGAACGAAATCTAATGTCAGAAAATGGCACTTTACTCTTGACATTTTTCGGTTTTTTCAATTTTCTGGAAAATCCTATCATTAGATTTTTTTTAAAATACGATATTCTTGCTTAACTAACGTTTTTACATAGGGATTAAGCATTTAGAACGAAATCTAATGTAGGAAAATGGTACTTTACTCTTGATCGGTACGTTGGGACTTTGAAAATATTCGGGCGTTCCAATCGCTCGTCTGTTGCATCATAGCGCGTCTCGGCGCAATCGACCGATTCGCTCGACCCATTATTTTCGATTTACGGCTAAAATAAATTTTTCTCATTTTATTCAATAACATATTCTTGCTTAGATAACTTTTTTACATAGGGATTAAGCATTTAGAACGATATAATGTTTAAAATAAGGGCACTTTACTCTTGACATTTTACGGTTTTTTCAATTTTCTGAAAAATCCTACCATTAGATTTTTTTAAAAATACGATATTCTTGCTTAACTAACGTTTCTACATAGGGATTAAGGATTTAGAACGAAATCTAATGTCAGAAAATGGCACTTTACTCTTGACATTTTTCGGTTTTTTCAATTTTCTGGAAAATCCTATCATTAGATTTTTTTAAAAATACGATATTCTTGCTTAACTAACGTTTTTACATAGGGATTAAGCATTTAGAACGAAATCTAATGTAGGAAAATGGTACTTTACTCTTGACCGGTACGTTGGGACTTTGAAAATATTCGGGCGTTCCAATCGCTCGTCTGTTGCATCATAGCGCGTCTCGGCGCAATCGACCGATTCGCTCGACCCATTATTTTCGATTTACGGCTAAAATAAATTTTTCTCACTTTATTCAATAACATATTCTTGCTTAGATAACTTTTTTACATAGGGATTAAGCATTTAGAACGATATAATGTTTAAAATAAGGGCACTTTACTCTTGACATTTTACGGTTTTTTCAATTTTCTGAAAAATCCTACCATTAGATTTTTTTAAAAATACGATATTCTTGCTTAACTAACGTTTCTACATAGGGATTAAGCATTTAGAACGAAAACTAATGTCAGAAAATGGCACTTTACTCTTGACATTTTTCGGTTTTTTAAATTTTCTGGAAAATCCTATCATTAGATTTTTTTAAAAATACGATATTCTTGCTTAACTAACGTTTTTACAAAGGGATTAAGCATTTAGAACGAAATCTAATGTAGGAAAATGGTACTTTACTCTTGATCGGTACGTTGGGACTTTGAAAATATTCGGGCGTTCCAATCGCTCGTCTGTTGCATCATAGCGCGTCTCGGCGCAATCGACCGATTCGCTCGACCCATTATTTTCGATTTACGGCTAAAATAAATTTTTCTCATTTTATTCAATAACATATTCTTGCTTAGATAACTTTTTTACATAGGGATTAAGCATTTAGAACGATATAATGTTTAAAATAAGGGCACTTTACTCTTGACATTTTACGGTTTTTTCAATTTTCTGAAAAATCCTACCATTAGATTTTTTTAAAAATACGATATTCTTGCTTAACTAACGTTTCTACATAGGGATTAAGCATTTAGAACGAAATCTAATGTCAGAAAATGGCACTTTACTCTTGACATTTTTCGGTTTTTTCAATTTTCTGGAAAATCCTATCATTAGATTTTTTTTAAAATACGATATTCTTGCTTAACTAACGTTTTTACATAGGGATTAAGCATTTAGAACGAAATCTAATGTAGGAAAATGGTACTTTACTCTTGACCGGTACGTTGGGACTTTGAAAATATTCGGGCGTTCCAATCGCTCGTCTGTTGCATCATAGCGCGTCTCGGCGCAATCGACCGATTCGCTCGACCCATTATTTTCGATTTACGGCTAAAATAAATTTTTCTCATTTTATTCAATAACATATTCTTGCTTAGATAACTTTTTTACATAGGGATTAAGCATTTAGAACGATATAATGTTTAAAATAAGGGCACTTTACTCTTGACATTTTACGGTTTTTTCAATTTTCTGAAAAATCCTATCATTAGATTTTTTTAAAAATACGATAATCTTGCTTAACTAACGTTTCTACATAGGGATTAAGCATTTAGAACGAAATCTAATGTCAGAAAATGGCACTTTACTCTTGACATTTTTCGGTTTTTTCAATTTTCTGGAAAATCCTATCATTAGATTTTTTTTAAAATACGATATTCTTGCTTAACTAACGTTTTTACATAGGGATTAAGCATTTAGAACGAAATCTAATGTAGGAAAATGGTACTTTACTCTTGACCGGTACGTTGGGACTTTGAAAATATTCGGGCGTTCCAATCGCTCGTCTGTTGCATCATAGCGCGTCTCGGCGCAATCGACCGATTCGCTCGACCCATTATTTTCGATTTACGGCTAAAATAAATTTTTCTCATTTTATTCAATAACATATTCTTGCTTAGATAACTTTTTTACATAGGGATTAAGCATTTAGAACGATATAATGTTTAAAATAAGGGCACTTTACTCTTGACATTTTACGGTTTTTTCAATTTTCTGAAAAATCCTACCATTAGATTTTTTTAAAAATACGATATTCTTGCTTAACTAACGTTTCTACATAGGGATTAAGCATTTAGAACGAAATCTAATGTCAGAAAATGGCACTTTACTCTTGACATTTTTCGGTTTTTTCAATTTTCTGGAAAATCCTATCATTAGATTTTTTTAAAAATACGATATTCTTGCTTAACTAACGTTTTTACATAGGGATTAAGCATTTAGAACGAAATCTAATGTAGGAAAATGGTACTTTACTCTTGATCGGTACGTTGGGACTTAGAAAATATTCGGCCGTACGCGGCGCGTCTCGGCGCTTCGAACAGCTCCGGTGTCCCCATTATTTTCGATTTACGGCTAAAATAAATTTTTCTAATTTTTTTCAATAACATATTCTTGCTTAAATAACTTTTTTACATAGGGATTAAGCATTTAGAACGATACATTGTTTAAAATAATGGCACTTTACTCTTGACATTTTACGGTTTTTTCAATTTTCTGAAAAATCCTATCATTAGATTTTTTTAAAAATACGATATTCTTGCTTAACTAACGTTTCTACATAGGGATTAAGCATTTAGAACGAAATCTAATGTCAGAAAATGGCACTTTACTCTTGACATTTTTCGGTTTTTTCAATTTTCTGGAAAATCCTATCATTAGATTTTTTTAAAAATACGATATTCTTGCTTAACTAACGTTTTTACATAGGGATTAAGCATTTAGAACGAAATCTAATGTAGGAAAATGGTACTTTACTCTTGATCGGTACGTTGGGACTTAGAAAATATTCGGCCGTACGCGGCGCGTCTCGGCGCTTCGAACAGCTCCGGTGTCCCCATTATTTTCGATTTACGGCTAAAATAAATTTTTCTAATTTTTTTCAATAACATATTCTTGCTTAAATAACTTTTTTACATAGGGATTAAGCATTTAGAACGATACATTGTTTAAAATAATGGCACTTTACTCTTGACATTTTACGGTTTTTTCAATTTTCTGAAAAATCCTATCATTAGATTTTTTTAAAAATACGATATTCTTGCTTAACTAACGTTTTTACATAGGGATTAAGCATTTAGAACGAAATCTAATGTAGGAAAATGGTACTTTACTCTTGACCGGTACGTTGGGACTTTGAAAATATTCGGGCGTTCCAATCGCTCGTCTGTTGCATCATAGCGCGTCTCGGCGCAATCGACCGATTCGCTCGACCCATTATTTTCGATTTACGGCTAAAATAAATTTTTCTCATTTTATTCAATAACATATTCTTGCTTAGATAACTTTTTTACATAGGGATTAAGCATTTAGAACGATATAATGTTTAAAATAAGGGCACTTTACTCTTGACATTTTACGGTTTTTTCAATTTTCTGAAAAATCCTACCATTAGATTTTTTTAAAAATACGATATTCTTGCTTAACTAACGTTTCTACATAGGGATTAAGCATTTAGAACGAAATCTAATGTCAGAAAATGGCACTTTACTCTTGACATTTTTCGGTTTTTTCAATTTTCTGGAAAATCCTATCATTAGATTTTTTTTAAAATACGATATTCTTGCTTAACTAACGTTTTTACATAGGGATTAAGCATTTAGAACGAAATCTAATGTAGGAAAATGGTACTTTACTCTTGATCGGTACGTTGGGACTTTGAAAATATTCGGGCGTTCCAATCGCTCGTCTGTTGCATCATAGCGCGTCTCGGCGCAATCGACCGATTCGCTCGACCCATTATTTTCGATTTACGGCTAAAATAAATTTTTCTCATTTTATTCAATAACATATTCTTGCTTAGATAACTTTTTTACATAGGGATTAAGCATTTAGAACGATATAATGTTTAAAATAAGGGCACTTTACTCTTGACATTTTTCGGTTTTTTCAATTTTCTGGAAAATCCTATCATTAGATTTTTTTAAAAATACGATATTCTTGCTTAACTAACGTTTTTACAAAGGGATTAAGCATTTAGAACGAAATCTAATGTAGGAAAATGGTACTTTACTCTTGATCGGTACGTTGGGACTTTGAAAATATTCGGGCGTTCCAATCGCTCGTCTGTTGCATCATAGCGCGTCTCGGCGCAATCGACCGATTCGCTCGACCCATTATTTTCGATTTACGGCTAAAATAAATTTTTCTCATTTTATTCAATAACATATTCTTGCTTAGATAACTTTTTTACATAGGGATTAAGCATTTAGAACGATATAATGTTTAAAATAAGGGCACTTTACTCTTGACATTTTACGGTTTTTTCAATTTTCTGAAAAATCCTACCATTAGATTTTTTTAAAAATACGATATTCTTGCTTAACTAACGTTTCTACATAGGGATTAAGCATTTAGAACGAAATCTAATGTCAGAAAATGGCACTTTACTCTTGACATTTTTCGGTTTTTTCAATTTTCTGGAAAATCCTATCATTAGATTTTTTTTAAAATACGATATTCTTGCTTAACTAACGTTTTTACATAGGGATTAAGCATTTAGAACGAAATCTAATGTAGGAAAATGGTACTTTACTCTTGACCGGTACGTTGGGACTTTGAAAATATTCGGGCGTTCCAATCGCTCGTCTGTTGCATCATAGCGCGTCTCGGCGCAATCGACCGATTCGCTCGACCCATTATTTTCGATTTACGGCTAAAATAAATTTTTCTCATTTTATTCAATAACATATTCTTGCTTAGATAACTTTTTTACATAGGGATTAAGCATTTAGAACGATATAATGTTTAAAATAAGGGCACTTTACTCTTGACATTTTACGGTTTTTTCAATTTTCTGAAAAATCCTACCATTAGATTTTTTTAAAAATACGATATTCTTGCTTAACTAACGTTTCTACATAGGGATTAAGCATTTAGAACGAAATCTAATGTCAGAAAATGGCACTTTACTCTTGACATTTTTCGGTTTTTTCAATTTTCTGGAAAATCCTATCATTAGATTTTTTTTAAAATACGATATTCTTGCTTAACTAACGTTTTTACATAGGGATTAAGCATTTAGAACGAAATCTAATGTAGGAAAATGGTACTTTACTCTTGATCGGTACGTTGGGACTTTGAAAATATTCGGGCGTTCCAATCGCTCGTCTGTTGCATCATAGCGCGTCTCGGCGCAATCGACCGATTCGCTCGACCCATTATTTTCGATTTACGGCTAAAATAAATTTTTCTCATTTTATTCAATAACATATTCTTGCTTAGATAACTTTTTTACATAGGGATTAAGCATTTAGAACGATATAATGTTTAAAATAAGGGCACTTTACTCTTGACATTTTACGGTTTTTTCAATTTTCTGAAAAATCCTACCATTAGATTTTTTTAAAAATACGATATTCTTGCTTAACTAACGTTTCTACATAGGGATTAAGGATTTAGAACGACATCTAATGTCAGAAAATGGCACTTTACTCTTGACATTTTTCGGTTTTTTCAATTTTCTGGAAAATCCTATCATTAGATTTTTTTAAAAATACGATATTCTTGCTTAACTAACGTTTTTACATAGGGATTAAGCATTTAGAACGAAATCTAATGTAGGAAAATGGTACTTTACTCTTGACCGGTACGTTGGGACTTTGAAAATATTCGGGCGTTCCAATCGCTCGTCTGTTGCATCATAGCGCGTCTCGGCGCAATCGACCGATTCGCTCGACCCATTATTTTCGATTTACGGCTAAAATAAATTTTTCTCATTTTATTCAATAACATATTCTTGCTTAGATAACTTTTTTACATAGGGATTAAGCATTTAGAACGATATAATGTTTAAAATAAGGGCACTTTACTCTTGACATTTTACGGTTTTTTCAATTTTCTGAAAAATCCTACCATTAGATTTTTTTAAAAATACGATATTCTTGCTTAACTAACGTTTCTACATAGGGATTAAGCATTTAGAACGAAATCTAATGTCAGAAAATGGCACTTTACTCTTGACATTTTTCGGTTTTTTCAATTTTCTGGAAAATCCTATCATTAGATTTTTTTAAAAATACGATATTCTTGCTTAACTAACGTTTTTACAAAGGGATTAAGCATTTAGAACGAAATCTAATGTAGGAAAATGGTACTTTACTCTTGATCGGTACGTTGGGACTTTGAAAATATTCGGGCGTTCCAATCGCTCGTCTGTTGCATCATAGCGCGTCTCGGCGCAATCGACCGATTCGCTCGACCCATTATTTTCGATTTACGGCTAAAATAAATTTTTCTCATTTTATTCAATAACATATTCTTGCTTAGATAACTTTTTTACATAGGGATTAAGCATTTAGAACGATATAATGTTTAAAATAAGGGCACTTTACTCTTGACATTTTACGGTTTTTTCAATTTTCTGAAAAATCCTACCATTAGATTTTTTTAAAAATACGATATTCTTGCTTAACTAACGTTTCTACATAGGGATTAAGCATTTAGAACGAAATCTAATGTCAGAAAATGGCACTTTACTCTTGACATTTTTCGGTTTTTTCAATTTTCTGGAAAATCCTATCATTAGATTTTTTTTAAAATACGATATTCTTGCTTAACTAACGTTTTTACATAGGGATTAAGCATTTAGAACGAAATCTAATGTAGGAAAATGGTACTTTACTCTTGATCGGTACGTTGGGACTTTGAAAATATTCGGGCGTTCCAATCGCTCGTCTGTTGCATCATAGCGCGTCTCGGCGCAATCGACCGATTCGCTCGACCCATTATTTTCGATTTACGGCTAAAATAAATTTTTCTCATTTTATTCAATAACATATTCTTGCTTAGATAACTTTTTTACATAGGGATTAAGCATTTAGAACGATATAATGTTTAAAATAAGGGCACTTTACTCTTGACATTTTACGGTTTTTTCAATTTTCTGAAAAATCCTACCATTAGATTTTTTTAAAAATACGATATTCTTGCTTAACTAACGTTTCTACATAGGGATTAAGGATTTAGAACGACATCTAATGTCAGAAAATGGCACTTTACTCTTGACATTTTTCGGTTTTTTCAATTTTCTGGAAAATCCTATCATTAGATTTTTTTAAAAATACGATATTCTTGCTTAACTAACGTTTTTACATAGGGATTAAGCATTTAGAACGAAATCTAATGTAGGAAAATGGTACTTTACTCTTGACCGGTACGTTGGGACTTTGAAAATATTCGGGCGTTCCAATCGCTCGTCTGTTGCATCATAGCGCGTCTCGGCGCAATCGACCGATTCGCTCGACCCATTATTTTCGATTTACGGCTAAAATAAATTTTTCTCATTTTATTCAATAACATATTCTTGCTTAGATAACTTTTTTACATAGGGATTAAGCATTTAGAACGATATAATGTTTAAAATAAGGGCACTTTACTCTTGACATTTTACGGTTTTTTCAATTTTCTGAAAAATCCTACCATTAGATTTTTTTAAAAATACGATATTCTTGCTTAACTAACGTTTCTACATAGGGATTAAGCATTTAGAACGAAATCTAATGTCAGAAAATGGCACTTTACTCTTGACATTTTTCGGTTTTTTCAATTTTCTGGAAAATCCTATCATTAGATTTTTTTTAAAATACGATATTCTTGCTTAACTAACGTTTTTACATAGGGATTAAGCATTTAGAACGAAATCTAATGTAGGAAAATGGTACTTTACTCTTGATCGGTACGTTGGGACTTTGAAAATATTCGGGCGTTCCAATCGCTCGTCTGTTGCATCATAGCGCGTCTCGGCGCAATCGACCGATTCGCTCGACCCATTATTTTCGATTTACGGCTAAAATAAATTTTTCTCATTTTATTCAATAACATATTCTTGCTTAGATAACTTTTTTACATAGGGATTAAGCATTTAGAACGATATAATGTTTAAAATAAGGGCACTTTACTCTTGACATTTTACGGTTTTTTCAATTTTCTGAAAAATCCTACCATTAGATTTTTTTAAAAATACGATATTCTTGCTTAACTAACGTTTCTACATAGGGATTAAGGATTTAGAACGACATCTAATGTCAGAAAATGGCACTTTACTCTTGACATTTTTCGGTTTTTTCAATTTTCTGGAAAATCCTATCATTAGATTTTTTTAAAAATACGATATTCTTGCTTAACTAACGTTTTTACATAGGGATTAAGCATTTAGAACGAAATCTAATGTAGGAAAATGGTACTTTACTCTTGACCGGTACGTTGGGACTTTGAAAATATTCGGGCGTTCCAATCGCTCGTCTGTTGCATCATAGCGCGTCTCGGCGCAATCGACCGATTCGCTCGACCCATTATTTTCGATTTACGGCTAAAATAAATTTTTCTCATTTTATTCAATAACATATTCTTGCTTAGATAACTTTTTTACATAGGGATTAAGCATTTAGAACGATATAATGTTTAAAATAAGGGCACTTTACTCTTGACATTTTACGGTTTTTTCAATTTTCTGAAAAATCCTACCATTAGATTTTTTTAAAAATACGATATTCTTGCTTAACTAACGTTTCTACATAGGGATTAAGCATTTAGAACGAAATCTAATGTCAGAAAATGGCACTTTACTCTTGACATTTTTCGGTTTTTTCAATTTTCTGGAAAATCCTATCATTAGATTTTTTTTAAAATACGATATTCTTGCTTAACTAACGTTTTTACATAGGGATTAAGCATTTAGAACGAAATCTAATGTAGGAAAATGGTACTTTACTCTTGACCGGTACGTTGGGACTTTGAAAATATTCGGGCGTTCCAATCGCTCGTCTGTTGCATCATAGCGCGTCTCGGCGCAATCGACCGATTCGCTCGACCCATTATTTTCGATTTACGGCTAAAATAAATTTTTCTCATTTTATTCAATAACATATTCTTGCTTAGATAACTTTTTTACATAGGGATTAAGCATTTAGAACGATATAATGTTTAAAATAAGGGCACTTTACTCTTGACATTTTACGGTTTTTTCAATTTTCTGAAAAATCCTACCATTAGATTTTTTTAAAAATACGATATTCTTGCTTAACTAACGTTTCTACATAGGGATTAAGGATTTAGAACGAAATCTAATGTCAGAAAATGGCACTTTACTCTTGACATTTTTCGGTTTTTTCAATTTTCTGGAAAATCCTATCATTAGATTTTTTTAAAAATACGATATTCTTGCTTAACTAACGTTTTTACATAGGGATTAAGCATTTAGAACGAAATCTAATGTAGGAAAATGGTACTTTACTCTTGACCGGTACGTTGGGACTTTGAAAATATTCGGGCGTTCCAATCGCTCGTCTGTTGCATCATAGCGCGTCTCGGCGCAATCGACCGATTCGCTCGACCCATTATTTTCGATTTACGGCTAAAATAAATTTTTCTCATTTTATTCAATAACATATTCTTGCTTAGATAACTTTTTTACATAGGGATTAAGCATTTAGAACGATATAATGTTTAAAATAAGGGCACTTTACTCTTGACATTTTACGGTTTTTTCAATTTTCTGAAAAATCCTACCATTAGATTTTTTTAAAAATACGATATTCTTGCTTAACTAACGTTTCTACATAGGGATTAAGCATTTAGAACGAAAACTAATGTCAGAAAATGGCACTTTACTCTTGACATTTTTCGGTTTTTTCAATTTTCTGGAAAATCCTATCATTAGATTTTTTTAAAAATACGATATTCTTGCTTAACTAACGTTTTTACAAAGGGATTAAGCATTTAGAACGAAATCTAATGTAGGAAAATGGTACTTTACTCTTGATCGGTACGTTGGGACTTTGAAAATATTCGGGCGTTCCAATCGCTCGTCTGTTGCATCATAGCGCGTCTCGGCGCAATCGACCGATTCGCTCGACCCATTATTTTCGATTTACGGCTAAAATAAATTTTTCTCATTTTATTCAATAACATATTCTTGCTTAGATAACTTTTTTACATAGGGATTAAGCATTTAGAACGATATAATGTTTAAAATAAGGGCACTTTACTCTTGACATTTTACGGTTTTTTCAATTTTCTGAAAAATCCTACCATTAGATTTTTTTAAAAATACGATATTCTTGCTTAACTAACGTTTCTACATAGGGATTAAGCATTTAGAACGAAATCTAATGTCAGAAAATGGCACTTTACTCTTGACATTTTTCGGTTTTTTCAATTTTCTGGAAAATCCTATCATTAGATTTTTTTAAAAATACGATATTCTTGCTTAACTAACGTTTTTACATAGGGATTAAGCATTTAGAACGAAATCTAATGTAGGAAAATGGTACTTTACTCTTGACCGGTACGTTGGGACTTTGAAAATATTCGGGCGTTCCAATCGCTCGTCTGTTGCATCATAGCGCGTCTCGGCGCAATCGACCGATTCGCTCGACCCATTATTTTCGATTTACGGCTAAAATAAATTTTTCTCATTTTATTCAATAACATATTCTTGCTTAGATAACTTTTTTACATAGGGATTAAGCATTTAGAACGATATAATGTTTAAAATAAGGGCACTTTACTCTTGACATTTTACGGTTTTTTCAATTTTCTGAAAAATCCTACCATTAGATTTTTTTAAAAATACGATATTCTTGCTTAACTAACGTTTCTACATAGGGATTAAGCATTTAGAACGAAATCTAATGTCAGAAAATGGCACTTTACTCTTGACATTTTTCGGTTTTTTCAATTTTCTGGAAAATCCTATCATTAGATTTTTTTTAAAATACGATATTCTTGCTTAACTAACGTTTTTACATAGGGATTAAGCATTTAGAACGAAATCTAATGTAGGAAAATGGTACTTTACTCTTGATCGGTACGTTGGGACTTTGAAAATATTCGGGCGTTCCAATCGCTCGTCTGTTGCATCATAGCGCGTCTCGGCGCAATCGACCGATTCGCTCGACCCATTATTTTCGATTTACGGCTAAAATAAATTTTTCTCATTTTATTCAATAACATATTCTTGCTTAGATAACTTTTTTACATAGGGATTAAGCATTTAGAACGATATAATGTTTAAAATAAGGGCACTTTACTCTTGACATTTTACGGTTTTTTCAATTTTCTGAAAAATCCTACCATTAGATTTTTTTAAAAATACGATATTCTTGCTTAACTAACGTTTCTACATAGGGATTAAGGATTTAGAACGACATCTAATGTCAGAAAATGGCACTTTACTCTTGACATTTTTCGGTTTTTTCAATTTTCTGGAAAATCCTATCATTAGATTTTTTTAAAAATACGATATTCTTGCTTAACTAACGTTTTTACATAGGGATTAAGCATTTAGAACGAAATCTAATGTAGGAAAATGGTACTTTACTCTTGACCGGTACGTTGGGACTTTGAAAATATTCGGGCGTTCCAATCGCTCGTCTGTTGCATCATAGCGCGTCTCGGCGCAATCGACCGATTCGCTCGACCCATTATTTTCGATTTACGGCTAAAATAAATTTTTCTCATTTTATTCAATAACATATTCTTGCTTAGATAACTTTTTTACATAGGGATTAAGCATTTAGAACGATATAATGTTTAAAATAAGGGCACTTTACTCTTGACATTTTACGGTTTTTTCAATTTTCTGAAAAATCCTACCATTAGATTTTTTTAAAAATACGATATTCTTGCTTAACTAACGTTTCTACATAGGGATTAAGCATTTAGAACGAAATCTAATGTCAGAAAATGGCACTTTACTCTTGACATTTTTCGGTTTTTTCAATTTTCTGGAAAATCCTATCATTAGATTTTTTTTAAAATACGATATTCTTGCTTAACTAACGTTTTTACATAGGGATTAAGCATTTAGAACGAAATCTAATGTAGGAAAATGGTACTTTACTCTTGATCGGTACGTTGGGACTTTGAAAATATTCGGGCGTTCCAATCGCTCGTCTGTTGCATCATAGCGCGTCTCGGCGCAATCGACCGATTCGCTCGACCCATTATTTTCGATTTACGGCTAAAATAAATTTTTCTCATTTTATTCAATAACATATTCTTGCTTAGATAACTTTTTTACATAGGGATTAAGCATTTAGAACGATATAATGTTTAAAATAAGGGCACTTTACTCTTGACATTTTACGGTTTTTTCAATTTTCTGAAAAATCCTACCATTAGATTTTTTTAAAAATACGATATTCTTGCTTAACTAACGTTTCTACATAGGGATTAAGGATTTAGAACGACATCTAATGTCAGAAAATGGCACTTTACTCTTGACATTTTTCGGTTTTTTCAATTTTCTGGAAAATCCTATCATTAGATTTTTTTAAAAATACGATATTCTTGCTTAACTAACGTTTTTACATAGGGATTAAGCATTTAGAACGAAATCTAATGTAGGAAAATGGTACTTTACTCTTGACCGGTACGTTGGGACTTTGAAAATATTCGGGCGTTCCAATCGCTCGTCTGTTGCATCATAGCGCGTCTCGGCGCAATCGACCGATTCGCTCGACCCATTATTTTCGATTTACGGCTAAAATAAATTTTTCTCATTTTATTCAATAACATATTCTTGCTTAGATAACTTTTTTACATAGGGATTAAGCATTTAGAACGATATAATGTTTAAAATAAGGGCACTTTACTCTTGACATTTTACGGTTTTTTCAATTTTCTGAAAAATCCTACCATTAGATTTTTTTAAAAATACGATATTCTTGCTTAACTAACGTTTCTACATAGGGATTAAGCATTTAGAACGAAATCTAATGTCAGAAAATGGCACTTTACTCTTGACATTTTTCGGTTTTTTCAATTTTCTGGAAAATCCTATCATTAGATTTTTTTTAAAATACGATATTCTTGCTTAACTAACGTTTTTACATAGGGATTAAGCATTTAGAACGAAATCTAATGTAGGAAAATGGTACTTTACTCTTGATCGGTACGTTGGGACTTTGAAAATATTCGGGCGTTCCAATCGCTCGTCTGTTGCATCATAGCGCGTCTCGGCGCAATCGACCGATTCGCTCGACCCATTATTTTCGATTTACGGCTAAAATAAATTTTTCTCATTTTATTCAATAACATATTCTTGCTTAGATAACTTTTTTACATAGGGATTAAGCATTTAGAACGATATAATGTTTAAAATAAGGGCACTTTACTCTTGACATTTTACGGTTTTTTCAATTTTCTGAAAAATCCTACCATTAGATTTTTTTAAAAATACGATATTCTTGCTTAACTAACGTTTCTACATAGGGATTAAGGATTTAGAACGAAATCTAATGTCAGAAAATGGCACTTTACTCTTGACATTTTTCGGTTTTTTCAATTTTCTGGAAAATCCTATCATTAGATTTTTTTAAAAATACGATATTCTTGCTTAACTAACGTTTTTACATAGGGATTAAGCATTTAGAACGAAATCTAATGTAGGAAAATGGTACTTTACTCTTGACCGGTACGTTGGGACTTTGAAAATATTCGGGCGTTCCAATCGCTCGTCTGTTGCATCATAGCGCGTCTCGGCGCAATCGACCGATTCGCTCGACCCATTATTTTCGATTTACGGCTAAAATAAATTTTTCTCATTTTATTCAATAACATATTCTTGCTTAGATAACTTTTTTACATAGGGATTAAGCATTTAGAACGATATAATGTTTAAAATAAGGGCACTTTACTCTTGACATTTTACGGTTTTTTCAATTTTCTGAAAAATCCTACCATTAGATTTTTTTAAAAATACGATATTCTTGCTTAACTAACGTTTCTACATAGGGATTAAGCATTTAGAACGAAAACTAATGTCAGAAAATGGCACTTTACTCTTGACATTTTTCGGTTTTTTCAATTTTCTGGAAAATCCTATCATTAGATTTTTTTAAAAATACGATATTCTTGCTTAACTAACGTTTTTACAAAGGGATTAAGCATTTAGAACGAAATCTAATGTAGGAAAATGGTACTTTACTCTTGATCGGTACGTTGGGACTTTGAAAATATTCGGGCGTTCCAATCGCTCGTCTGTTGCATCATAGCGCGTCTCGGCGCAATCGACCGATTCGCTCGACCCATTATTTTCGATTTACGGCTAAAATAAATTTTTCTCATTTTATTTAATAACATATTCTTGCTTAGATAACTTTTTTACATAGGGATTAAGCATTTAGAACGATATAATGTTTAAAATAAGGGCACTTTACTCTTGACATTTTACGGTTTTTTCAATTTTCTGAAAAATCCTACCATTAGATTTTTTTAAAAATACGATATTCTTGCTTAACTAACGTTTCTACATAGGGATTAAGCATTTAGAACGAAATCTAATGTCAGAAAATGGCACTTTACTCTTGACATTTTTCGGTTTTTTCAATTTTCTGGAAAATCCTATCATTAGATTTTTTTTAAAATACGATATTCTTGCTTAACTAACGTTTTTACATAGGGATTAAGCATTTAGAACGAAATCTAATGTAGGAAAATGGTACTTTACTCTTGACCGGTACGTTGGGACTTTGAAAATATTCGGGCGTTCCAATCGCTCGTCTGTTGCATCATAGCGCGTCTCGGCGCAATCGACCGATTCGCTCGACCCATTATTTTCGATTTACGGCTAAAATAAATTTTTCTCATTTTATTCAATAACATATTCTTGCTTAGATAACTTTTTTACATAGGGATTAAGCATTTAGAACGATATAATGTTTAAAATAAGGGCACTTTACTCTTGACATTTTACGGTTTTTTCAATTTTCTGAAAAATCCTATCATTAGATTTTTTTAAAAATACGATAATCTTGCTTAACTAACGTTTCTACATAGGGATTAAGCATTTAGAACGAAATCTAATGTCAGAAAATGGCACTTTACTCTTGACATTTTTCGGTTTTTTCAATTTTCTGGAAAATCCTATCATTAGATTTTTTTTAAAATACGATATTCTTGCTTAACTAACGTTTTTACATAGGGATTAAGCATTTAGAACGAAATCTAATGTAGGAAAATGGTACTTTACTCTTGACCGGTACGTTGGGACTTTGAAAATATTCGGGCGTTCCAATCGCTCGTCTGTTGCATCATAGCGCGTCTCGGCGCAATCGACCGATTCGCTCGACCCATTATTTTCGATTTACGGCTAAAATAAATTTTTCTCATTTTATTCAATAACATATTCTTGCTTAGATAACTTTTTTACATAGGGATTAAGCATTTAGAACGATATAATGTTTAAAATAAGGGCACTTTACTCTTGACATTTTACGGTTTTTTCAATTTTCTGAAAAATCCTACCATTAGATTTTTTTAAAAATACGATATTCTTGCTTAACTAACGTTTCTACATAGGGATTAAGCATTTAGAACGAAATCTAATGTCAGAAAATGGCACTTTACTCTTGACATTTTTCGGTTTTTTCAATTTTCTGGAAAATCCTATCATTAGATTTTTTTAAAAATACGATATTCTTGCTTAACTAACGTTTTTACATAGGGATTAAGCATTTAGAACGAAATCTAATGTAGGAAAATGGTACTTTACTCTTGATCGGTACGTTGGGACTTAGAAAATATTCGGCCGTACGCGGCGCGTCTCGGCGCTTCGAACAGCTCCGGTGTCCCCATTATTTTCGATTTACGGCTAAAATAAATTTTTCTAATTTTTTTCAATAACATATTCTTGCTTAAATAACTTTTTTACATAGGGATTAAGCATTTAGAACGATACATTGTTTAAAATAATGGCACTTTACTCTTGACATTTTACGGTTTTTTCAATTTTCTGAAAAATCCTATCATTAGATTTTTTTAAAAATACGATATTCTTGCTTAACTAACGTTTCTACATAGGGATTAAGCATTTAGAACGAAATCTAATGTCAGAAAATGGCACTTTACTCTTGACATTTTTCGGTTTTTTCAATTTTCTGGAAAATCCTATCATTAGATTTTTTTAAAAATACGATATTCTTGCTTAACTAACGTTTTTACATAGGGATTAAGCATTTAGAACGAAATCTAATGTAGGAAAATGGTACTTTACTCTTGATCGGTACGTTGGGACTTAGAAAATATTCGGCCGTACGCGGCGCGTCTCGGCGCTTCGAACAGCTCCGGTGTCCCCATTATTTTCGATTTACGGCTAAAATAAATTTTTCTAATTTTTTTCAATAACATATTCTTGCTTAAATAACTTTTTTACATAGGGATTAAGCATTTAGAACGATACATTGTTTAAAATAATGGCACTTTACTCTTGACATTTTACGGTTTTTTCAATTTTCTGAAAAATCCTATCATTAGATTTTTTTAAAAATACGATATTCTTGCTTAACTAACGTTTCTACATAGGGATTAAGCATTTAGAACGAAATCTAATGTCAGAAAATGGCACTTTACTCTTGACATTTTTCGGTTTTTTCAATTTTCTGGAAAATCCTATCATTAGATTTTTTTAAAAATACGATATTCTTGCTTAACTAACGTTTTTACATAGGGATTAAGCATTTAGAACGAAATCTAATGTAGGAAAATGGTACTTTACTCTTGATCGGTACGTTGGGACTTAGAAAATATTCGGCCGTACGCGGCGCGTCTCGGCGCTTCGAACAGCTCCGGTGTCCCCATTATTTTCGATTTACGGCTAAAATAAATTTTTCTAATTTTTTTCGATTACATATTCTTGCTTAAATAACTTTTTTACATAGGGATTAAGCATTTAGAACGACATGTTGTTTAAAATAATGGTACTTTACTCTTGTGATTTTTCGGTTTTTTTTGATTATTTTGAAAAATAAATTTTTGTAATTTTTTTAAATGCGATATTCGTGATCAGTGAACGATTTCACATATGGATTAAGCATTTAGAATCGTGCGGACGCGTTATTAAAAAAGTTTACTCGATGCGATGGGACTTTAAAAAGTTTGTGAAAATTTTCATATTGGGAAAAAATGTGTAATTTTTTGTCTAGTTTACGGTAGTGTAATTTATTTTAATGTTTACTATAAAAATTTTTTTCGTTCGTTCACGCGCTATGTTACAACAGCACGGCCGGGCGGTCTGTTGCCGCAGCGGTTTACACTCATAAGCGCGCGTGCTATTCGGCCGGCGGCGCCGGCGTCCTTGCCGGCCGTTCGGTATCTATAAGAGATACACGGTCCGTGCGAGGCGGACGGAGCAGAGCGGGTTTTGGGCCAATTCTACGATCTCGGTCGAGAAGCTGTCTCAGAGCTCCTTCGGGGCTTCGGTCCTGACTGTTTCGTGCCGTTTACGTTACGGACTTTTCTCCACACAGCGTGGCCACGGGTCGGTGTCTTTGACCGAATGGCCCATATGTGGCAAGCCCTACGGGGTTGGTTACCCGTATGCACTTTGTATGTATACTCGTACTCACTGAGCAATCGACTCTTCTGTCCGAGCGATGGAAAAATTTTTTAAAATGCATCTGTAAGATTTGGAAGCAAATCGTACCAATTGAAAACTGTGGCTAAAATGAAATAGCCCAGTGGAGAGAGAAAACTATCAAAAAACTGATTTTTTAAATCAAGAGGTGTCAGAAATCGAAATGCCTAGCGCGAGCGGAAGAACACGCTTTCTCGCCAGTCCAGCATGTGTCCTGTCCGTTCTTCCTCGGCTTGCCGATTTTGCCCAGATCAGAGGTTTCGTGCTTCCGGCGGTCAGAAGATCAGCGTGAGCGTACGCGCTTCCACGACTATGGCATCACCCATGTACTTTTTCCTTTGAATATATTTGAGTACATAAAAAATATTAAAACATATAGAGAGAACTGTGTCTTGGATCTTAAAAATTTGTCAATAGCGATGATATATTATTACTTAACTTGAAGTATTTGTACGTTTTAGCTGGGACGTACATTTATCTTACAAGATGTTAATAGCGAGACTCTTGAAGATAAAATTATCTTGTGATTTTATGAAGGCAAAGATAGAAACGTACGAAGCTGGCGTACGTAGAAAAATGTGATTTTATGATAGAACAAAAATATAATACGTACGTTTTTGGGCGTACGGTAAAATATCTGTATGGTAGAAAAATGAAAGAAATTGAGCGTTAAAGAAGATATGTTACAAGCGCGGAATGTGGCAAAACTTGTACATATTTGAAAGAGAAAAATGGTGTGTCGACCTGACATATATATATGAAACAGGCGACGATGGAAAAGGATTTAAATTTTGTCCATTTTATATATACATATTGTATAGTTCCCTGGTTGATCCTGCCAGTAGTCATATGCTTGTCTCAAAGATTAAGCCATGCATGTCTCAGTACATGCCGTATTAAGGTGAAACCGCGAATGGCTCATTAAATCAGTTATGGTTTCTTAGATCGTACTAAAATTTACTTGGATAACTGTGGTAATTCTAGAGCTAATACATGCAAAACAGAGTTCCGACCAGAGATGGTAGGAACGCTTTTATTAGATCAAAACCAATCGGTGGCGGGTGTTTACACTCGTCCATCGTTTGCTTTGGTGACTCTGAATAACTTTGTGCTGATCGCATGGTCTTATAGCACCGGCGACGCATCTTTCAAATGTCTGCCTTATCAACTGTCGATGGTAGGTTCTGCGCCTACCATGGTTGTAACGGGTAACGGGGAATCAGGGTTCGATTCCGGAGAGGGAGCCTGAGAAACGGCTACCACATCCAAGGAAGGCAGCAGGCGCGCAAATTACCCACTCCCGGCACGGGGAGGTAGTGACGAAAAATAACGATACGGGACTCATCCGAGGCCCCGTAATCGGAATGAGTACACTTTAAATCCTTTAACGAGGATCCATTGGAGGGCAAGTCTGGTGCCAGCAGCCGCGGTAATTCCAGCTCCAATAGCGTATATTAAAGTTGTTGCGGTTAAAAAGCTCGTAGTTGAATCTGTGTGTCACAGTGTCGGTTCATCGCTCGCGGTGTTTAACTGGCATTATGTGGTACGTCCTACCGGTGGGCTTTGCTCTTCACGGGGCGGTCCAACTAATATCCCATCGCGGTGCTCTTCACTGAGTGTCGAGGTGGGCCGGTACGTTTACTTTGAACAAATTAGAGTGCTCAAAGCAGGCTACCTTCGCCTGAATACTGTGTGCATGGAATAATGGAATAGGACCTCGGTTCTATTTTGTTGGTTTTCGGAACCCCGAGGTAATGATTAATAGGGACAGATGGGGGCATTCGTATTGCGACGTTAGAGGTGAAATTCTTGGATCGTCGCAAGACGGACAGAAGCGAAAGCATTTGCCAAAAATGTTTTCATTAATCAAGAACGAAAGTTAGAGGTTCGAAGGCGATCAGATACCGCCCTAGTTCTAACCATAAACGATGCCAGCTAGCGATCCGCCGAAGTTCCTACGATGACTCGGCGGGCAGCTTCCGGGAAACCAAAGCTTTTGGGTTCCGGGGGAAGTATGGTTGCAAAGCTGAAACTTAAAGGAATTGACGGAAGGGCACCACCAGGAGTGGAGCCTGCGGCTTAATTTGACTCAACACGGGAAACCTCACCAGGCCCGGACACCGGAAGGATTGACAGATTGATAGCTCTTTCTTGATTCGGTGGGTGGTGGTGCATGGCCGTTCTTAGTTGGTGGAGCGATTTGTCTGGTTAATTCCGATAACGAACGAGACTCTAGCCTGCTAAATAGACGTAATTATGGTATCTCGAAGGCTCTCGGCTTCTGCCGGTGGGGTTTTTACTACCAACGTACAAACAAATCTTCTTAGAGGGACAGGCGGCTTCTAGCCGCACGAGATTGAGCAATAACAGGTCTGTGATGCCCTTAGATGTTCTGGGCCGCACGCGCGCTACACTGAAGGAATCAGCGTGTGTTCCCTGGCCGAAAGGCCCGGGTAACCCGCTGAACCTCCTTCGTGCTAGGGATTGGGGCTTGCAATTATTCCCCATGAACGAGGAATTCCCAGTAAGCGCGAGTCATAAGCTCGCGTTGATTACGTCCCTGCCCTTTGTACACACCGCCCGTCGCTACTACCGATTGAATGATTTAGTGAGGTCTTCGGACTGGTGCGCGGCAATGTTTCGGCATTGCCGATGATGCCGGGAAGATGACCAAACTTGATTATTTAGAGGAAGTAAAAGTCGTAACAAGGTTTCCGTAGGTGAACCTGCGGAAGGATCATTACAATGTTCCAATATATCTCAAAGAGAGAGGAGAGGAGGAGAGAAAATGAATTCGATTAGTTTGTGGATAAGAATTCATATAAAAAAAAAAGATATTGTTGAGCCCGCCAGATCATTCGTGCGTGATTTACACGGCCAGACGTGTGTACTACACGTATTAGGCCTTTGATCTGCGTTGCGTAGGCCACAACAAATCTTTCAAAGAGAGAGAGATATATGTGTTGTTGGGGTTTGTGATTATGAAGGTGCCCCAACGCACAAAAATATATAAAAATGTACAAAGTTGGGATGTGGTGTGGTGGAGAAGAGTTGGGCCCGACCAGATCATTCGTGCGTGATTTACACGGCAGACGTGTGTACTACACGTATTAGGCCTTTGATCTGCGTTGCGTAGGCCATCTTCCTTCCAAGACACACACGTGTTGGGGTTTGTGTGATTTTATGATAGTGCCTCAACACGGAAAAATAAGCGTACGAGAAGAGTTGGGCCCGACCAGATCATTCGTGCGTGATTTATACACGGCCAGACGCGTATTATATTACACGTATTAGGCCTTTGATCTGCGTTGCGTAGGCCATCTTCTCGATAGAGAGAAAGCCAATGTATTCTTTTTTCTTTCTTTACACACACACACACACAGTTGTAGTAGGACAGGGAGGGATGCGAGCGTGCTAATCACGCTTCCTCAAGTCTTCGCTGTGGTGTAAAAAAAAAAAAGAAAAAAAGGAATCGTTGGGAAAGTCCAAAGGACGAAAATATCGGGCAGTCTGAAGATAACTTAATGCTCGTTTACATTGGTATCAAGAGAGACCGGCTTGTGTAGCTCGTTTCAATGCTGTGTCGTTGTCATTGACACCCTACTCTGTTGCGCGCTAGTGGCAGCATGAGCGTGGGACGTATATATATATGACACCCAGCTAGAGCCGGCCGTGAGTCCGTCCGGTGTAAATAACGACGAAAGGAGAGAGAAACTTTTCGAATCCAGTATCGGGTTG
>NW_027476696.1:0-10000 GCF_051020955.1 Megalopta genalis | reverse complement strand
TGTTGCAGGAGTCAAACTGAATGATTTGATGCATAAAGTTTAATTAAACTCCCATTAGTTTGCCGGGAAACATCGATTATTCCGATCTAGAAAGAGACAGAGACAGTCGATCCGCGTTATGTTAAATATCTCCAGGTTACCGATTCCACAAAATTATAAAAAGTATACGGCTGTGTAGCGGGGATCAAAACGAGTAATTTCATGTATAAAGTTTAAATAATCTCCCAATAGTTTGCCGGGAAACATCGATAATTCCGATCTAGAAAGAGACAGAGACAGTCGATCCGCGTTATGTTAAATATCTCAAGGTTACCGATTCCACAAAATTATAAAAAGTATACGGCTGTGTAGCGGGGACCAAAACGAGTAATTTCATGTATAAAGTTTAATTAATCTCCCAATAGTTTGCCGGGAAACATCGATTATTCCGATCTAGAAAGAGACAGAGACAGTCGATCCGCGTTATGTTAAATATCTCCAGGTTACCGATTCCACAAAATTATAAAAAGTATACGGCTGTGTAGCGGGGATCAAAACGAGTAATTTCATGTATAAAGTTTAAATAATCTCCCAATAGTTTGCCGGGAAACATCGATAATTCCGATCTAGAAAGAGACAGAGACAGTCGATCCGCGTTATGTTAAATATCTCAAGGTTACCGATTCCACAAAATTATAAAAAGTATACGGCTGTGTAGCGGGGATCAAAACGAGTAATTTCATGTATAAAGTTTAAATAATCTCCCAATAGTTTGCCGGGAAACATCGATAATTCCGATCTAGAAAGAGACAGAGACAGTCGATCCGCGTTATGTTAAATATCTCAAGGTTACCGATTCCACAAAATTATAAAAAGTATACGGCTGTGTAGCGGGGATCAAAACGAGTAATTTCGTGTATAAAGTTTAATTAATCTCCGAATAGTTTTCCGGGAAACATCGATAATTCCGATCTAGAAAGAGACAGAGACAGTCGATCCGCGTTATGTTAAATATTTCAAGGTTCCCGATTCCACAAAATTATAAAAAGTATACGGCTGTGTAGCGGGGACCAAAACGAGTAATTTCATGTATAAAGTTTAAATAATCTCCCAATAGTTTGCCGGGAAACATCGATAATTCCGATCTAGAAAGAGACAGAGACAGTCGATCCGCGTTATGTTAAATATCTCAAGGTTACCGATTCCACAAAATTATAAAAAGTATACGGCTGTGTAGCGGGGACCAAAACGAGTAATTTCATGTATAAAGTTTAATTAATCTCCCAATAGTTTGCCGGGAAACATCGATTATTCCGATCTAGAAAGAGACAGAGACAGTCGATCCGCGTTATGTTAAATATCTCCAGGTTACCGATTCCACAAAATTATAAAAAGTATACGGCTGTGTAGCGGGGATCAAAACGAGTAATTTCGTGTATAAAGTTTAATTAATATCCCATTACTTTGCCGGGAAACATCAATACTTCGATCGCGCGAGAGAGACAGAGAAACGAACAGTCTTTTTTTCGATTTACGGCTAAAATAAATTTTTCTCATTTTATTCAATAACATATTCTTGCTTAGATAACTTTTTTACATAGGGATTAAGCATTTAGAACGATACATTGTTTAAAATAATGGCACTTTACTCTTGACATTTTACGGTTTTTTCAATTTTCTGAAAAATCCTACCATTAGATTTTTTTAAAAATACGATATTCTTGCTTAACTAACGTTTCTACATAGGGATTAAGCATTTAGAACGAAATCTAATGTAGGAAAATGGTACTTTACTCTTGATCGGTACGTTGGGACTTAGAAAATATTCGGCCGTACGCGGCGCGTCTCGGCGCATCGAACAGCTCCGGTGTCCCCATTATTTTCGATTTACGGCTAAAATAAATTTTTCTAATTTTTTTCAATAACATATTCTTGCTTAAATAACTTTTTTACATAGGGATTAAGCATTTAGAACGATACATTGTTTAAAATAATGGCACTTTACTCTTGACATTTTACGGTTTTTTCAATTTTCTGAAAAATCCTATCATTAGATTTTTTTAAAAATACGATATTCTTGCTTAACTAACGTTTTTACATAGGGATTAAGCATTTAGAACGAAATCTAATGTAGGAAAATGGTACTTTACTCTTGACCGGTACGTTGGGACTTTGAAAATATTCGGGCGTTCCAATCGCTCGTCTGTTGCATCATAGCGCGTCTCGGCGCAATCGACCGATTCGCTCGACCCATTATTTTCGATTTACGGCTAAAATAAATTTTTCTCATTTTATTCAATAACATATTCTTGCTTAGATAACTTTTTTACATAGGGATTAAGCATTTAGAACGATATAATGTTTAAAATAAGGGCACTTTACTCTTGACATTTTACGGTTTTTTCAATTTTCTGAAAAATCCTACCATTAGATTTTTTTAAAAATACGATATTCTTGCTTAACTAACGTTTCTACATAGGGATTAAGCATTTAGAACGAAATCTAATGTCAGAAAATGGCACTTTACTCTTGACATTTTTCGGTTTTTTCAATTTTCTGGAAAATCCTATCATTAGATTTTTTTTAAAATACGATATTCTTGCTTAACTAACGTTTTTACATAGGGATTAAGCATTTAGAACGAAATCTAATGTAGGAAAATGGTACTTTACTCTTGATCGGTACGTTGGGACTTTGAAAATATTCGGGCGTTCCAATCGCTCGTCTGTTGCATCATAGCGCGTCTCGGCGCAATCGACCGATTCGCTCGACCCATTATTTTCGATTTACGGCTAAAATAAATTTTTCTCATTTTATTCAATAACATATTCTTGCTTAGATAACTTTTTTACATAGGGATTAAGCATTTAGAACGATATAATGTTTAAAATAAGGGCACTTTACTCTTGACATTTTTCGGTTTTTTCAATTTTCTGGAAAATCCTATCATTAGATTTTTTTAAAAATACGATATTCTTGCTTAACTAACGTTTTTACAAAGGGATTAAGCATTTAGAACGAAATCTAATGTAGGAAAATGGTACTTTACTCTTGATCGGTACGTTGGGACTTTGAAAATATTCGGGCGTTCCAATCGCTCGTCTGTTGCATCATAGCGCGTCTCGGCGCAATCGACCGATTCGCTCGACCCATTATTTTCGATTTACGGCTAAAATAAATTTTTCTCATTTTATTCAATAACATATTCTTGCTTAGATAACTTTTTTACATAGGGATTAAGCATTTAGAACGATATAATGTTTAAAATAAGGGCACTTTACTCTTGACATTTTACGGTTTTTTCAATTTTCTGAAAAATCCTACCATTAGATTTTTTTAAAAATACGATATTCTTGCTTAACTAACGTTTCTACATAGGGATTAAGCATTTAGAACGAAAACTAATGTCAGAAAATGGCACTTTACTCTTGACATTTTTCGGTTTTTTCAATTTTCTGGAAAATCCTATCATTAGATTTTTTTAAAAATACGATATTCTTGCTTAACTAACGTTTTTACAAAGGGATTAAGCATTTAGAACGAAATCTAATGTAGGAAAATGGTACTTTACTCTTGATCGGTACGTTGGGACTTTGAAAATATTCGGGCGTTCCAATCGCTCGTCTGTTGCATCATAGCGCGTCTCGGCGCAATCGACCGATTCGCTCGACCCATTATTTTCGATTTACGGCTAAAATAAATTTTTCTCATTTTATTCAATAACATATTCTTGCTTAGATAACTTTTTTACATAGGGATTAAGCATTTAGAACGATATAATGTTTAAAATAAGGGCACTTTACTCTTGACATTTTACGGTTTTTTCAATTTTCTGAAAAATCCTACCATTAGATTTTTTTAAAAATACGATATTCTTGCTTAACTAACGTTTCTACATAGGGATTAAGGATTTAGAACGAAATCTAATGTCAGAAAATGGCACTTTACTCTTGACATTTTTCGGTTTTTTCAATTTTCTGGAAAATCCTATCATTAGATTTTTTTAAAAATACGATATTCTTGCTTAACTAACGTTTTTACATAGGGATTAAGCATTTAGAACGAAATCTAATGTAGGAAAATGGTACTTTACTCTTGACCGGTACGTTGGGACTTTGAAAATATTCGGGCGTTCCAATCGCTCGTCTGTTGCATCATAGCGCGTCTCGGCGCAATCGACCGATTCGCTCGACCCATTATTTTCGATTTACGGCTAAAATAAATTTTTCTCATTTTATTCAATAACATATTCTTGCTTAGATAACTTTTTTACATAGGGATTAAGCATTTAGAACGATATAATGTTTAAAATAAGGGCACTTTACTCTTGACATTTTACGGTTTTTTCAATTTTCTGAAAAATCCTACCATTAGATTTTTTTAAAAATACGATATTCTTGCTTAACTAACGTTTCTACATAGGGATTAAGCATTTAGAACGAAATCTAATGTCAGAAAATGGCACTTTACTCTTGACATTTTTCGGTTTTTTCAATTTTCTGGAAAATCCTATCATTAGATTTTTTTAAAAATACGATATTCTTGCTTAACTAACGTTTCTACATAGGGATTAAGCATTTAGAACGAAATCTAATGTCAGAAAATGGCACTTTACTCTTGACATTTTTCGGTTTTTTCAATTTTCTGGAAAATCCTATCATTAGATTTTTTTTAAAATACGATATTCTTGCTTAACTAACGTTTTTACATAGGGATTAAGCATTTAGAACGAAATCTAATGTAGGAAAATGGTACTTTACTCTTGATCGGTACGTTGGGACTTTGAAAATATTCGGGCGTTCCAATCGCTCGTCTGTTGCATCATAGCGCGTCTCGGCGCAATCGACCGATTCGCTCGACCCATTATTTTCGATTTACGGCTAAAATAAATTTTTCTCATTTTATTCAATAACATATTCTTGCTTAGATAACTTTTTTACATAGGGATTAAGCATTTAGAACGATATAATGTTTAAAATAAGGGCACTTTACTCTTGACATTTTACGGTTTTTTCAATTTTCTGAAAAATCCTACCATTAGATTTTTTTAAAAATACGATATTCTTGCTTAACTAACGTTTCTACATAGGGATTAAGGATTTAGAACGACATCTAATGTCAGAAAATGGCACTTTACTCTTGACATTTTTCGGTTTTTTCAATTTTCTGGAAAATCCTATCATTAGATTTTTTTAAAAATACGATATTCTTGCTTAACTAACGTTTTTACATAGGGATTAAGCATTTAGAACGAAATCTAATGTAGGAAAATGGTACTTTACTCTTGACCGGTACGTTGGGACTTTGAAAATATTCGGGCGTTCCAATCGCTCGTCTGTTGCATCATAGCGCGTCTCGGCGCAATCGACCGATTCGCTCGACCCATTATTTTCGATTTACGGCTAAAATAAATTTTTCTCATTTTATTCAATAACATATTCTTGCTTAGATAACTTTTTTACATAGGGATTAAGCATTTAGAACGATATAATGTTTAAAATAAGGGCACTTTACTCTTGACATTTTACGGTTTTTTCAATTTTCTGAAAAATCCTACCATTAGATTTTTTTAAAAATACGATATTCTTGCTTAACTAACGTTTCTACATAGGGATTAAGCATTTAGAACGAAATCTAATGTCAGAAAATGGCACTTTACTCTTGACATTTTTCGGTTTTTTCAATTTTCTGGAAAATCCTATCATTAGATTTTTTTTAAAATACGATATTCTTGCTTAACTAACGTTTTTACATAGGGATTAAGCATTTAGAACGAAATCTAATGTAGGAAAATGGTACTTTACTCTTGATCGGTACGTTGGGACTTTGAAAATATTCGGGCGTTCCAATCGCTCGTCTGTTGCATCATAGCGCGTCTCGGCGCAATCGACCGATTCGCTCGACCCATTATTTTCGATTTACGGCTAAAATAAATTTTTCTCATTTTATTCAATAACATATTCTTGCTTAGATAACTTTTTTACATAGGGATTAAGCATTTAGAACGATATAATGTTTAAAATAAGGGCACTTTACTCTTGACATTTTTCGGTTTTTTCAATTTTCTGGAAAATCCTATCATTAGATTTTTTTAAAAATACGATATTCTTGCTTAACTAACGTTTTTACAAAGGGATTAAGCATTTAGAACGAAATCTAATGTAGGAAAATGGTACTTTACTCTTGATCGGTACGTTGGGACTTTGAAAATATTCGGGCGTTCCAATCGCTCGTCTGTTGCATCATAGCGCGTCTCGGCGCAATCGACCGATTCGCTCGACCCATTATTTTCGATTTACGGCTAAAATAAATTTTTCTCATTTTATTCAATAACATATTCTTGCTTAGATAACTTTTTTACATAGGGATTAAGCATTTAGAACGATATAATGTTTAAAATAAGGGCACTTTACTCTTGACATTTTACGGTTTTTTCAATTTTCTGAAAAATCCTACCATTAGATTTTTTTAAAAATACGATATTCTTGCTTAACTAACGTTTCTACATAGGGATTAAGCATTTAGAACGAAATCTAATGTCAGAAAATGGCACTTTACTCTTGACATTTTTCGGTTTTTTCAATTTTCTGGAAAATCCTATCATTAGATTTTTTTTAAAATACGATATTCTTGCTTAACTAACGTTTTTACATAGGGATTAAGCATTTAGAACGAAATCTAATGTAGGAAAATGGTACTTTACTCTTGATCGGTACGTTGGGACTTTGAAAATATTCGGGCGTTCCAATCGCTCGTCTGTTGCATCATAGCGCGTCTCGGCGCAATCGACCGATTCGCTCGACCCATTATTTTCGATTTACGGCTAAAATAAATTTTTCTCATTTTATTCAATAACATATTCTTGCTTAGATAACTTTTTTACATAGGGATTAAGCATTTAGAACGATATAATGTTTAAAATAAGGGCACTTTACTCTTGACATTTTACGGTTTTTTCAATTTTCTGAAAAATCCTACCATTAGATTTTTTTAAAAATACGATATTCTTGCTTAACTAACGTTTCTACATAGGGATTAAGGATTTAGAACGACATCTAATGTCAGAAAATGGCACTTTACTCTTGACATTTTTCGGTTTTTTCAATTTTCTGGAAAATCCTATCATTAGATTTTTTTAAAAATACGATATTCTTGCTTAACTAACGTTTTTACATAGGGATTAAGCATTTAGAACGAAATCTAATGTAGGAAAATGGTACTTTACTCTTGACCGGTACGTTGGGACTTTGAAAATATTCGGGCGTTCCAATCGCTCGTCTGTTGCATCATAGCGCGTCTCGGCGCAATCGACCGATTCGCTCGACCCATTATTTTCGATTTACGGCTAAAATAAATTTTTCTCATTTTATTCAATAACATATTCTTGCTTAGATAACTTTTTTACATAGGGATTAAGCATTTAGAACGATATAATGTTTAAAATAAGGGCACTTTACTCTTGACATTTTACGGTTTTTTCAATTTTCTGAAAAATCCTACCATTAGATTTTTTTAAAAATACGATATTCTTGCTTAACTAACGTTTCTACATAGGGATTAAGCATTTAGAACGAAATCTAATGTCAGAAAATGGCACTTTACTCTTGACATTTTTCGGTTTTTTCAATTTTCTGGAAAATCCTATCATTAGATTTTTTTTAAAATACGATATTCTTGCTTAACTAACGTTTTTACATAGGGATTAAGCATTTAGAACGAAATCTAATGTAGGAAAATGGTACTTTACTCTTGATCGGTACGTTGGGACTTTGAAAATATTCGGGCGTTCCAATCGCTCGTCTGTTGCATCATAGCGCGTCTCGGCGCAATCGACCGATTCGCTCGACCCATTATTTTCGATTTACGGCTAAAATAAATTTTTCTCATTTTATTCAATAACATATTCTTGCTTAGATAACTTTTTTACATAGGGATTAAGCATTTAGAACGATATAATGTTTAAAATAAGGGCACTTTACTCTTGACATTTTACGGTTTTTTCAATTTTCTGAAAAATCCTACCATTAGATTTTTTTAAAAATACGATATTCTTGCTTAACTAACGTTTCTACATAGGGATTAAGGATTTAGAACGACATCTAATGTCAGAAAATGGCACTTTACTCTTGACATTTTTCGGTTTTTTCAATTTTCTGGAAAATCCTATCATTAGATTTTTTTAAAAATACGATATTCTTGCTTAACTAACGTTTTTACAAAGGGATTAAGCATTTAGAACGAAATCTAATGTAGGAAAATGGTACTTTACTCTTGATCGGTACGTTGGGACTTTGAAAATATTCGGGCGTTCCAATCGCTCGTCTGTTGCATCATAGCGCGTCTCGGCGCAATCGACCGATTCGCTCGACCCATTATTTTCGATTTACGGCTAAAATAAATTTTTCTCATTTTATTCAATAACATATTCTTGCTTAGATAACTTTTTTACATAGGGATTAAGCATTTAGAACGATATAATGTTTAAAATAAGGGCACTTTACTCTTGACATTTTACGGTTTTTTCAATTTTCTGAAAAATCCTACCATTAGATTTTTTTAAAAATACGATATTCTTGCTTAACTAACGTTTCTACATAGGGATTAAGCATTTAGAACGAAATCTAATGTCAGAAAATGGCACTTTACTCTTGACATTTTTCGGTTTTTTCAATTTTCTGGAAAATCCTATCATTAGATTTTTTTTAAAATACGATATTCTTGCTTAACTAACGTTTTTACATAGGGATTAAGCATTTAGAACGAAATCTAATGTAGGAAAATGGTACTTTACTCTTGATCGGTACGTTGGGACTTTGAAAATATTCGGGCGTTCCAATCGCTCGTCTGTTGCATCATAGCGCGTCTCGGCGCAATCGACCGATTCGCTCGACCCATTATTTTCGATTTACGGCTAAAATAAATTTTTCTCATTTTATTCAATAACATATTCTTGCTTAGATAACTTTTTTACATAGGGATTAAGCATTTAGAACGATATAATGTTTAAAATAAGGGCACTTTACTCTTGACATTTTACGGTTTTTTCAATTTTCTGAAAAATCCTACCATTAGATTTTTTTAAAAATACGATATTCTTGCTTAACTAACGTTTCTACATAGGGATTAAGGATTTAGAACGACATCTAATGTCAGAAAATGGCACTTTACTCTTGACATTTTTCGGTTTTTTCAATTTTCTGGAAAATCCTATCATTAGATTTTTTTAAAAATACGATATTCTTGCTTAACTAACGTTTTTACATAGGGATTAAGCATTTAGAACGAAATCTAATGTAGGAAAATGGTACTTTACTCTTGACCGGTACGTTGGGACTTTGAAAATATTCGGACGTTCCAATCGCTCGTCTGTTGCATCATAGCGCGTCTCGGCGCAATCGACCGATTCGCTCGACCCATTATTTTCGATTTACGGCTAAAATAAATTTTTCTCATTTTATTCAATAACATATTCTTGCTTAGATAACTTTTTTACATAGGGATTAAGCATTTAGAACGATATAATGTTTAAAATAAGGGCACTTTACTCTTGACATTTTACGGTTTTTTCAATTTTCTGAAAAATCCTACCATTAGATTTTTTTAAAAATACGATATTCTTGCTTAACTAACGTTTCTACATAGGGATTAAGCATTTAGAACGAAATCTAATGTCAGAAAATGGCACTTTACTCTTGACATTTTTCGGTTTTTTCAATTTTCTGGAAAATCCTATCATTAGATTTTTTTTAAAATACGATATTCTTGCTTAACTAACGTTTTTACATAGGGATTAAGCATTTAGAACGAAATCTAATGTAGGAAAATGGTACTTTACTCTTGATCGGTACGTTGGGACTTTGAAAATATTCGGGCGTTCCAATCGCTCGTCTGTTGCATCATAGCGCGTCTCGGCGCAATCGACCGATTCGCTCGACCCATTATTTTCGATTTACGGCTAAAATAAATTTTTCTCATTTTATTCAATAACATATTCTTGCTTAGATAACTTTTTTACATAGGG